>NW_011948430.1:4911425-4948925 GCF_000503995.2 Ceratosolen solmsi marchali
CCCCCCCCACACACACACACACACACTCTCTCTCTCTCTCTCTCTCTCTCTCTCTCTCTCTCTCTCTGTCTCTCTCTGGATCTGTATCCAAACGGCATAGTGCGGCGAAGCGGCCAATATATAAACGCCATTTGGAGTCAGCTGTTTGTGGAATGGATCACACGACAGATTTTCTTTACGCTCCTAGCCACGTTATCCTGTGTCGCAATTTCAGTTTCGGATGACTGAAGATGGAATTTGACGATAAAGCATATTTAAGTAGGATATTTATATATTAAAAATTTGCCACTCAATGTTCTAAATATTCTTTATTCCACATTATTTTATCGATATTATTCGATATTTTCAGAGTTCAAAAATAATTTAAAGTATTGCGTCTACTGAATTTGGGCAGCGTTGGTGTAAATAAAACAGCTTGCTGTGACTATTATGTTTTTAATATATTTAATGTCACTTTCCTAGTTTATAATTCTCAATTTTTTATGAAATTTTTTTGCGAAATATTGTTAGTTTGACAGTTTGGCGCGACACGAGGCATATAAAGACGAAACTTTATTTTAGTTTGAAGATTAAACTATTATGAAAGTATATTGAAGATGAAAATAAAGTTTAACATTTAATAATATTGTAACTACTACTTTTTGCAAGATACACGTCGATATAATTCTAAGATGAAAAAAAAAACATTATTAAGTAAGTTTAATCTCCAAAAGGAAATGCTACAAGTAATATTTCATTTTAAAAAATCTACATTTTATTTGAAGTGAAATTTTTAATTAAAATTTTTGCAAGGAAATAAAAAAAAGTAACGATCATTTATCAATGCAATTTATAGATATATTTTTATTCAAATTTTAAGTCATTAACATAATATTGTACTAGTTTTCAGTAAATTTTTACGATCAAATCCTGTAATTATAATATTGATATAAAATTTGAATATTTTGTCTTCCTTTTACTAACAATTTATTCTTTACTTTTTTTAAAAGCTATTAATTAGTTTCTTCATAAATTGGCTCATGTTGTTTCTATAGGCACGCTATATCTTTCCTTTTTACTAATTGTAACTTAATTTTTGATACTTCAAATTTGTTTATATTTTTTGTAGTTCAATTTTTTGTGATATATATTTCTTTCCTTTGTCTTTTCTTTTACTATTTCTCTCTCTCTCTCTCTCTCTCTCATTCTCTGTCTGTACAAATGCACGCGCGCGCGCGCACACACACGCACACGTCTCACTTTCTTATATATGCAAATAAAATTTTTCTGTATATTTTTTTATGGATTTTGCACTTTCTGCACTATACATCGATTTTGTCAAGGATGGACCGACTTATTAAAAACTTTTTCCTTCAATTCACTAAAGTTGAATTATTTCTCTTTTGCCCTTTCACTGTCTTTCATACACTTTCTTTTTTCCTATATCTCTCACTCTGTCTCCTTATCTTCATTTTTCTCATGGATATAAGCAAGACTGGATTTAATTTATGAGGCTACTAAGCGTTTATAACGAGCGCGCTTAAACTCAATCTACGAAGATTTTGGAGCATAAACAGAGGACGAAAATTCATCCGACGTCACTGTCGACGTCTTATATCGTTCGTGCTTCGATGTACCTAAATGAATATTCATGATTGGTAAAAGAGGACGAGTTTCTTCGTAAAGGTTCGGACAAGGGGCAGAATTATTCGCAAATAAAGTTAGAAAAACAATTCGTTCGGTAACGTACTTACAATGTGTGGATAACAAATTTGTTTTTTTAAACATAACGATGTAAAATAATATATTCAGATATTTTCGCATTTAAATGATGTGCATTTATATTAAGGTACATTAAATTAAATTGATTTCTATCGGATAATAAACATAACTCTTATAACGGAAATTATTTTAAAGCAACTATATAATTATTATATCGTATGAATATTTTATACTGAATAAATGTGAATGCGGTTGTTGCTACTTGAGAACATATAGATGAATTAACTAGATTCCTATTTAAAATAATCATCTAATACTGTGTTTTTATTAGCGAATTTTTATTATTATTTTTAATGAATTATATATTTGATAAGTATACAGATCCAGTATCGAAGCTTTAATTTTAATATAGAAAAGGTAAGGTGCTCGTTATAGCGAATTCGTCATTTGCCCGAGTAATAGCGAAGGTAAGTAATATTGATGAAAGGAAATTACGAAAGTAATATTGCGAGTTGTCGATCGAATGCTTCCTCATTCCCATCTCACCTCGAACTAGCTTGCGCCTGCTTTTGGTTTCTCTTCTTCTCGACAACTTAATTCAACGCCATTAACCGTTGGAATTTGGAATAATGACAATAAACTTCTCCTCGGCCATTATTTCACGATAATATTTCATTTAAATTTATCTCTACATAAAAATAGCAAATCCTATATTATATCGAAGCGCAAAATATACAGTTGAATGTAATTATTTGAAATTTGAATTTATTAAAAATGATTCTTATAATCGAATTCTTATAATCTCTTACCGCGTACTTGTCTTTAAAAATTTCGCGATTCTCTCATACATACAGCAAGTGCACAAGTAAATTTTATTTTACAAGTACAAATAAATAATGAAGAAGAGAGTTTGTAATATTCAATCCACTATTGATGCTCTCCAATAAAGTAAAAGTGATTTAGCCCGCGAACGTCCGTCTACCTATGGGCCTTTCTTTTTTAAAAGTACGATGCGTCTCTTTCCTGTCTATATGATAGGATCAGTAAGGGGAGCACGAGCGAGTGAACGGATAGAACGGTGCGAATTTAATCCGACGAATGGATCGTTAAAAGTTTAAAAAGTCTGACGACCAAGGGGATGACGCCATCGCTTTGCCGTGGTTCTTACTTCGATGAGGATGCGGCCTTCCCAGTCCTTCCTTCTCATTCTCTTTCTCGCCTATCTATCTCTCCGGAGGCCGACCCCCGAGCTCCTGGGAGCCTTCGTTTAATCGATTCACTCGCCCTCATTAGAAAAAAAGTGAGAAAAATAGATGCTGTAGTAAAGTGGGAACCACGGTACAGATTGAACGAATTTCGTGAAAGGTTGGGTTTTTTTTTTTTTTTTTTTTTTTTTTTTTTTTTTTTTTTTTTTTTTTTTTTTTGAGGACCGAAGCGACGCGGTGCATGTTAACCTCCGTGTATTTTTCTGTATAAAGCGCCATTGTCTTAAGTGCGTTAAGGGAAAGCGTTGACCATTGTGTCGTTGTTGTTGTAAAACTGATTCTTCGATTCTCAAGTAATTCGATAAGTTCGAACATGTACTTTAATACTTCTTTTATATACGAAGATTAACATTTTTTTTCTTTTCTTTTTTCTTTTTTTTTTTATATAAATATCTCATTAAATATTATCAGAATTCTAAGTTCTTAACTTTATCGACACTTGAGGGCGAAATTTTATTTGTTTCACATATCTTTCATAGAGTTTTATAAAAGTTATATGCTTTCTCAAGTTTTACTGCGCAGTATTTCTTTTTTCATAAAAGTTACAGCCAGAAATAAATTACTTGAAATCCTAGAAAGACATTTACTTCAATATATTCTCTCTCTTATTCTATGTATATTCTTCTATTCAATGTAGTTGTTTCAATTGTCTTCCAATACAAAATACCAATCACGTCAAATTCTTATAATTTATAATATGCATTAGCCCTTCGTATGATTTAATCAATCCTAATATATAATACTTTCATCTATGTAAAAAATTGCGATAAATTAAGTTAAACATTTTACATTGCGTTAAGTATGTAAAGTAAATGTAAATGTCATCTTAATTTTAAGATAATACCTTTAGTTGTAATATTATAAATTAAATATCTAAGTTCCTGTATCTATTAATTAATTTTCATGATTATTTCATCGACTATATGCAAAAAACTATTTTATGTCCTAAATCCCAATAATGGTTTGTGTTTAATGAAACTTTTATCACACCGCATAACTTACGTATAAAAAACAGCTGCCACGGATAAAACCAGAATTATGCAAAATTCATAATTAAACAACACGAATTGAATAAAATACATGGACATGTGGATTTGCATGTATAATGTCAGCCGTCGCATCCTCGCGAATTTAAAATGTAGTTAGCGTAATTCTCGGATTTATATAAAACATTTTTCCCCTACGAGCCTGTGCCAATTTATTATCATTATCATTATCATTATCATTATCATTATTATTATTATTATTATTATTGTTATCGTTGTTATTATTGTTATCATCATGATCATCATGATCATCATCATCATCATCATCATCATCATCATCATCATCATCATCATCATCATCATCATCATCATCATCATCATCATCATCATCATCATCATCATCATCATCATCATCATCATCATCATCATCATCATCATCATCATCATCATCATCATCATCATCATCATCATCATCATCATCATCATCATCATCATCATCATCATCATCATCATCATCATCATCATCATCATCATCATCATCATCATCATCATCATCATCATCATCATCATCATCATCATCATCATCATCATCATCATCATCATCATCATCATCATCATCATCATCATCATCATCATCATCATCATCATCATCATCATCATCATCATCATCATCATCATCATCATCATCATCATCATCATCATCATCATCATCATCATCATCATCATCATCATCATCATCATCATCATCATCATCATCATCATCATCATCATCATCATCATCATCATCATCATCATCATCATCATCATCATCATCATCATCATCATCATCATCATCATCATCATCATCATCATCATCATCATCATCATCATCATCATCATCATCATCATCATCATCATCATCATCATCATCATCATCATCATCATCATCATCATCATCATCATCATCATCATCATCATCATCATCATCATCATCATCATCATCATCATCATCATCATCATCATCATCATCATCATCATCATCATCATCATCATCATCATCATCATCATCATCATCATCATCATCATCATCATCATCATCATCATCATCATCCTCATTATTATTATTATTATTGTTATTATTTATTGTCCTCGTTAGTATAGACATTTTTGTACTTCTGTTTGTGCACCTGAATATTAGACGGGGCCAATGAACTCGCGTAAAATATTCATATTGCTTAATAAAGCAATACGTTAGCAATGCGTTGCTGAGAACCTATGCGGTTATTCATTTCGTGCTGCATTAAATAAACAGATTTAATAATTACTAATAGAGAGCATCTGAATTATTATTTTAGAATTTAACGTTGGCCAGTGTCTTCCATGTTCTAGGTAATAATTTAAGTTGCCTGCTGATTTTTTAAAGTGGATTTCAATAATAATCAAGTATATTCATAAATGACATAGAATAAAGATAAATCGAGAAATAGACTTTAATGTCTTTTAATTTAACATGAAATGGATAATTATAAAGTTGTAAAAAATTAATTATTATGCTTGCTTTACTAACAAAATTCTATATACCATACACACAGGCTAATACGTACTTTGTAATATTTCCATAAATTCTTTAATTATTGTCGGTCTAAATTATTTCCTTCACTTTATAATTTTGCAAGAATACATTACAATTTTTCATTGAACTTGCATTTATGAACTAGAGAGTAATTATAATCATTTAGAATTTAAAAATAAAGGTTTCTAAAAATGGAGACATTAAATTTAATATATTTCAAAACCAATTCATATAGTATTTATATATATTACAACTTTCTAACTTTATTTTACTATAAAAATGTAAAATCTTTGTAAGTCAGAGATAATAACATATTTTTTAATGAGAAAAATGTTTATTTTATATATATATTATAATAATTTCTCGACGTACATTACATCAAATATAAAACAAAAGATATTAGATAAAAGTTCAATAAAAAATCCGCCACAAATTTTTTTAATATTTAGTATGAAAATATCCGGCTACATACATATATTACATTATATTAGTTTTATTACATTAATTATTTCATATTACGTTCATGCATTGATACATATTTTTAGTTATATTCTCTTAGTTTTCTTTTTTTTAGTTATTTGTACTCTGTTCACTAAACTTTTACTTATATACTCATTGCTTATCTGTTTTTCTTTCTTTATGTTTACATTGATTTTTAGTAGGGAAACTGTGCAATAAAATAAGAAATTTTATATAAGTCTTGCAATTCCCGCATGTTGAACGTAACTACAAAATTTCTACAGTGACTATAATGCAGTTATATTGGTACAATATTTACAAGTAACGTGAGATATATCTTTTACTAACCTTTTTATTTGTAAGTTAAAGGAATATTTCTCAAGGGATGTCAATTTAAAACATGGGATATGAAATCCTCCTCTAGATTCATTCTCATCTGATACTATCTTAATCTTGATAAAGAGAAATGAATTCCGAATAGTGTCATTTCCCATATGCACAAATCAAATTGAAAAACTATTATTTTTTGATTATTTAATCAATGGAATTTGAAATGAAATTATTTTGACAAGCTTTTGATTTAATTAGAAATTATTAGAAATTAAGCGAATGATGTTATTTGCAAATTAGAATGTTTTAGAATAGATTTGATCGCATAATATTTGATATACAAATTACAATAACAATTTTTATTTAAATTATTAATAAATAATAAAATAAAATCTCCGAAATAAAATCTTTTTGATACTGATTCAAGTATAGTATAAGATATTTTTTAATTTATTACATTGATTGTTGTATATTTAATCGAAATTTTAATGGATTTCCACAATAATTCAAAACGAGTATGATAATGTAGATAAAAAAGATTAGTGCTTTACTTATTGTTTAATAAATTTCACTGCTTCAGAGTCGAAAAAGTATTTTTCATGCATATAGATTTTGTTAGAATATTCTGAAATTTTTTAAATTAAAAGTCTCCTTCGTAAACTGTTTAATTATTATATGATTTTGTCATTGCACAAAAATGAGTATGAGTATAGGAAAAATTTTGCAGTCGCAGAAAAGGCTGAATACCGTTACGATTTATTCTATTTATTTCTCGCTACGTATACTTTGATACTTTTATGTTGCATTGGCCTAGGTATATAAAAAAAAAAAAATATGAGCAGGGACTTGCCAAGATAAAATAGCTATATTACTCGTTGAAATTTGAGTCAACTAATAAATTATGTCCAACGTTTGTTAAACATATTTGTACTTTCTTTAAAATTTCTTTGATACTTTGCTACATATGACATTTTAAACTGATAATATTTTATTGAAGAATGAAAACTACTTGGATTTTGCGGATTTTGTGTATATTTTCTAGCCACAAATTTTTCGAATAATTTTCAATTATCAATCGCGAACAATAATATAAACATTAATTGAAAATTAATTTATTTGTTTGCTTGTTTTCATTTGTGTTGTCATTATCGCGCTATTAATTTTCGAACGACTAAACTTTTCATTCATTCAACAATTACAATGGAAAAAATGACATTCTATATATCTACATAGGCAATTGTCAATTTTCAAAATAACGTTAAACGTTAAAAAATGACGTCATTTTAAAAATTACAAAAGATATTTATCATTTTATTAAAGGTAATATTTGAGTACTTTCCCGAATAAAAGAAATTTAATATTAAATCATCCTATTACAAATAGAAAAAAATTTAATATACTAAATGTTGAATAATAGTATTCATATATTAATGATTTTAGCTATTTCAAAGTATAAACACCATTTATTGCAGATAACTTAAATAATGCATTAGTTAAAATTTGTTTTACGTATAAATAATGATTATAATGACAATTGATATTATTTTTGGCGAAATGTAAAGTTATAAATTGTATTTTTAGTTAATGATGTTACACTCGATCAGATCCCGACTTGCGAGGCTTTTCGGCCAAACTTCTCGACGCGAAGACTTTACGACGCCACAGAGTTTGAAAGTCCACTTTAGCGAAAATTCTGGTGCCTTCGTTCTTTTTCCGCAAAAGAACTACAAATACATAATTAAGCTATTAAAGAGTTGCGATGATTGGGCCTCGGAGAGTTATTTGCTGCTGTCACCTTATTCGCAATTTAAAAATCAATCCGCCCATTCCTCTAATAATTTATGCGATCTCTTTTCATTCATTTGGAATAAGCATTTTACTGTAATTTGGTAAAGTGTAAATTGTTTACGATAAGGTGTTTGTTTTTGTATTATTTATAGAATTTTAATTATATTACAATATTGAATTCTAATGGGAAATAATAGAATAGATTTTTTTTCTCATTTAGCTAATAACATTGAATATGCTTAAAACGTCATTTTTATAAAACTTTTAACCTACATTATATGCTAATTGGCAAGAATCCGCAAGTACCCGTTAAACCCCTTCTATTAATTGAATACATATATAGTTAACAACTTGTTGCATTTCTTACAATAATATTCTAAAAAATATTTCTATTAAAATATCTTGTGATTTAAACTGAATTTTTAATCACCCCGTGTACATGTACGCATATATATTTTTTTTACTGAAAAAATTTACGCATTTAGACGTGTATCTCAATGTAGATTTTTCCATTCTCCGTTGATATTACAATGTATAGACAACTCGAATAACGAATTACATAAAGATTTATTCGTTGTTCAGTTGGAAGAGTAGCCGACGTTCAAATGTTAAGTATCGAGTTCGATTCATTATAAAATAAGTGCTTATCATGAAAATAATAAAAATAATATAGGAAGTTTTTTCATTAATTAGTATCTTCATTTGTAATTTATTTTTAAAATTAATAAGTTTAAAAAAAAAAAAATGTGTAATAGATGAGATATCATCCTATTTGAAGGATTAAAAATTATGGTATCGAACAAACTCGCAATACTTTGTAGTTTGTAATTGTTTTTAGTGAAAATAAAAATTAAAGATTTGCATAAATATACCATTATTGTTTAAAGTATTATTACGTTTAATCAATCGTTTTTAAAAAATAATTAAAAAGAGTATTTCGGATACAATAAATAATTTAAAAAAAAAATGGGTTATAGATTATTTATGTTTGAAATTTATGAAAATAAAAAGTGGTAATCCTTGAATGGAATTGAAGCCGTCATTTATATAGTATAAAAAATTTATTTTCTGAAAATTTCTTTTTTTATTTGGACCAGTTAATATGTCTATAAAAAAATTGGAACTCTAATAGTCTCCTTTTGTAATCGTGTCTTCCAAACATCCAATATATATTCATGTAGACTTAAATAATGATTGAGCTATAAATTAATTTAGTGAGATGCTTAAGAAATACACATTGAAAATTGTATATTATAAAAAATTCTTTCTACAAAAACAAAAACAAAAGAAGAATTATCATTCTCTATTGTTGTCATTTTTTCATGAAAGTAAACAGATAGATATGTAATTGAATTCTTGGCATGAAAATGTCAAATGGAAAAATGTATGTAAGTACGCAAACAAATTATGTACAAATAAAAATATCTTAAATTGTTGTCAAAGCTTGAATAATGTTCGTCTTTTAATAATTGTATAATTTAATATGTCATGAATTTATTTTAATTTTTAATGCATATGTTCTTTAGAAATTCTATAGAAATAATTAGCTTTTTCATATATCATTAGTGAAGAATAACGTGTAAAAACAATGTTTGATTAAACAATAAATGTTTGGTTTATAAATTGAGCCAACTAACTATTGAGAATGAATAGAAAGTCCATTACTCCTTTTATAAAATTACTATAATCGATTTATAATTGGTAGCTTGATTTCATTCTATTGTCTACAAAGAACTACCATCTTAATTAAATATACGATTGTAATTACGTAGATGAAGATAAACATCGAATATCTTTTTCCTTTGCCAGGAAGCAAACCTTTGTTAATCAGTTCGTTCTAGATTTTACAACCATTCTTTTACTTTCTTTAATATCAAAAAATTGAAGACACTCCCACCTTCTGTATTTATATTCTTCCCTTCCATCTTTTTCTCTCTCCCTCTTTCCCACTGTCTCGGTCATTTTTACTTATGTCTAGGGTAGTACTCAGTAAGCACGTCCTCTGGGAAATGGAAAATGAATTTTCACGAAAGCGCCCGCGGGTGTACACACATTCGTACGCATTTACGTGTGCCTGCGTGCTTATGCATGCGTGTTGGATCGATAACTAAACCCGCTAGCCACACATGTACTCCCGAGATACGCGTTATCTTCCATTTTCTGCAAGATTTTCGTGAATCTTTGTGCGCCAGGATAACGCGTGGGATTTCTTTTGTTCGAACTGAAATTATCTGGCAGATTGGCAACGTCGATGCAGACACCTCTATAAATGTTTTTGCATTATTGATGCTTTTGAGTTTTACCAGGCTTCGTTTTTCTTATCTTTATTTTAACTTATTCCCTTGCTAGAATATGATTTGCACGAAAAATGGCAAAAATACCGGGTATTTGATTATACCCTACGTTTATATATACATATATCATGATTTACAACCAAACATAAAATTTAAAAACTAATGACAGAGAAATTTTATAATTTTTGTTTTATTGTCGCATTTGAAAAAAGAATGTAATAAAAATTTTGAAAAATAATGTTTAACTATCAAACTAAAAAGATCACTACTTCTTGAATAATTTTATATTCAATATATATATGTATATATATATATATATATATATATATATATATATATAATCGACATAAATCTTAATATCATATATATATATGATATTAAGATCATATATATATATATCATATATAACATATAAATAATATTTATATGTCGATTTGGATTATTATTCCAATATTATCATTATTACCTGTAACCAGACTTCGGAATATATTTATTAGTCGTTTATAATTAAGTATCTTTAATCCAATCTGCTAAGTATTTCCTACAATATGAAAAACCAGATGGTTAGAAAGGAAGTACTTTCTTGTTAGAACACATAGGACTAACATTGGTAGGAATATTTTATAGTTTTTGAATAATAACTTTGGATTAATATTATCGAAAGGAAAACAAATTTAATACATATACATTAACATAAATAATATTTTTGTATATATTTTAACAATACCTTTATGCTGTTATAATTATTTTTTAAGGGATTATTGTTAACGATTAAAAATCTGTCTTCAAGATAATAAATTTGATTTATCAAAATACAATATTTATATATTGGCTGCAATCCAATTTAGTATTTTTCTATTCCATAAATTATTATAATAGTACTGAAATTTGAAAATAAATTGAAAAGTATAAATTGAAAAGTATAAGTTAAAATAAACTATATTTTATAAATTATATACGATGTAATTCATTCTAATGTATAATCATATATACATATATAACATCGAATTTTATTTTAATAATAAATTTAATGTGTAATTCTTTAATCAATTGTTATTTAAAGTAAAAAATAAGTATTTTTATTTAAGTAGGATAAATTGTAATAGCATAAGTATTATTGATTGTACTCATTTAAGCATAAATCAATTAATATATATTTTATTGATATTTGTTAATTGATAATTGATTAATACCTTGTCAATTGTATTTATATTTGTTGACAATCTAATATAATGTATAATGTTATTAAATCGCATTTAAATTAGTGAGTAAAACTAGTAACAAGCAGCAATCATATATAGAAAATTTTTATGGACTATAATCTTAAATCGAAATTGATTTTTTTGATTGATTTGAGTTGAGAAAATTAATGAAAAACATCAATTTTGCCTTTCATTTTTGCGAAAACCATGAAGAGCGTCAAAGTAACTTCGACACATTATCCTCTTAGTTTAATGCTGCTTTACTACTCTCAATTAAATATAAGTGAATCCATATAATGACAGCCACCGAAGAAGTTAATTCTTTTAACTTCACAAGAAAAAATTGAGTGTTTAAGTGCATTGAAAGTAGTTTGAAATAAAATAAATAAAATAAAATGACCAATATATTAAATTTTACATTATTTGCATTTTTTTCATCAACTTGTTCTTTTAATTGCAGTTAAAATAAGGTTGGATAGAAATTTTATAAGTGAGATAGAAAACGTATCTATGCTATTATAAAAATTCAATTAATTAGATTTGGTATATCGAAAAAGTGTTCTATGATTATTTAATAACAGTGAACGTATCTTTTAATTGAGAAGTTTATATTATTTTACTTTTAATAAACAAACATAACATAATACTCTAAATAACATTTCAATTACCAATTCATTTAATTAACCAATATAACAATATTTTTGCACTACAAAAATATTAATGCATTAGAATTATGGGTTTGGCTTATTTAATGCCTTTGTAAATATAAAATTTTATAAATATATTTATTTATAAATAAAACAATTATAATACATATGTGACGAATTATGGTTTATTACAAATGTTGAGCACGTCATTCGTTTATTTATATTTCTTTCTAGTAATGCTATGTTGTTGAATATAATTAATAAGTTTAATGCAATATTAAACGTTAAACATTACAGTTTAACGTTTCAGTGTTTTTCAATGTTTCAGTAAAGAGTTTTATCGCTAGATGTTTCACGTATCTTTATGATTACGTGATATTTCTAATGAATTTATTTATTGATGTGTTACGCTATTAGTTTATAAATACAGAATGTATATACCATATCATCTCCTCTTATTCTTTCGCATTGGAAAAATTTCTTTGGTGTGGCTATGAATGAGTGTGAAAGTTGTCTAAACTGCAATATAACATGGATTTGTTATCAAGACATAGCTTTATCAGAATAAATCAAGAAATAACAAGTTAATATTAGAGAATATCTTCTAAAAGGCTTATTAACGAACATTTCTGATGTGAAGTTTATTAAAAATTATTCTTTATTAATATTTCTTTATTTATAATAAACATCAGGGTCATATTAAATTGTCATCTTTTTCAATTCTCAATACTGGGAATAAACTATTTCTAATACATAGGAATCCAAAATATTTTATAGATACAAGTAGTAATTTTCATAAATTTATAGTGATATTGATAAATAAATTCGTTTTATAATAAGTCACAATTACAATAAACGTTATAAACTATATATTTTAAGTCCTATTAAATGAAATCTAAATCTTTAGACGAAATATTTAGTTCTCAATATATATTTCTGTAATACATTATCGATTTATTTAGCTATAAGTATAAATAGCTACATACAAGCGTCAAAATATAAAAAAATTATCTTACAAGAGAGAGAGAGAGAGAGAGAGAGAGAGAGAGACTACGAAAAACCGTGTGATACAGCTATATAAAATTAGTAACTTTGTTATACATTTATATATTCATTATTTTATTTATAGTTGCATTTGAGAACAATTAAAAAATATCAATATGGTCTGGGATAATTAATTTATGAACCAACTATTTTAACATTTCAATAATTGATATAATACATTAATTATTGCAGAATTTAAAGAACACAATAATTTTTCTAATATTCGTATAATATTTGAAATTATTAATATTAATGAAAAATTCTTGTCGATAATAAATATTGTTTAATCAGTATTACCATCTAAACTAAAAATAAATTATTTACTTTTAAATACAGGATTCAAATATTTATCGATCTTAATCTATATGGAAAAGTTATTTATATTTGTTAATATTTCAAAACTTAAAAAAGAGAAAAGTGACTTTTTGTAAAATAAAATTGAGTAAATTAATCGACATGAAAATTTCACTCCCATTTGGAAAGATTTAAATTTACTTTCTTTTTAAGATAGAGACAGATAGAGACAAGAGAGAGAAATAGAGATAGATAGATAGATAGATAGATAGATAGATGTATAGATAATAGAAAGAGAGAGAGAGAGAGAGAGAGATGGAAGGCAGAGACCAAGGGACTTTTCGCTCTCTTAAATTTAGAAAGTATGTTTTTATATTACACTAATAAATAATGAAGTCATAACAACAAATAAGAATTTTTCATATCATTATTGTATTTTACTTTTAGTAAACATTCAATATTTAAATGAAAATAGTGTCAAAATATTTTGTCTATTTAAGAAAGTTACTATTAATAAATCGTATTTAACAAATGCCATCGTTTTTTTATAATTCTATTCTTTTCTTTTATTTTATTTTTTAATTATGAATAATTTCTTGTTCAATATTTGATAAAATTTTTTTGTTTAATATAAATAGAATCCAATTCATGCTTTTGTATAATATATTTCGCATTCGAAATATATATTGATAAATATTTTATCTTTATTTGTTCATAATGAATGCTAATTAGTAATATATTCTACAAAGATATTCTTTACATTTAATCAAAAAATAATTTAGCGGGTTCTATTTTATTTATATTTAAAATAAAATTTATTAAAAAGTTGTAATGGTATGTGGATTGTTTTCATTTATTTATGCGTAAAACACGCAAGTTTAAAAAAAAAAAAAAATATATATATATTTTCATTATTCCAGAACTTATAAAAGTAAGGTTTGTCTTACATTTAATTAAAATTTATTTAACAATTTACATTACTATTCCGTATACATAAAATGCATACGTAACAAAAATATTTATCGTCCTGCGTTATGTGATTGTAGTGGTAGTACTCTGACACGGACAGTAGCGGCTTTTAGTAGAGAATACGATAAAATTACGCGTTACTTCGTGGTCGGGTATTTGCCCTTTCATTTTACTTACTCCGTTTTTCATCCATTTTTCTTCACTCTATCTCTTTCTCAAATTTACGTCTACGTGTCGCATTTCAAAGAAAAGAAAATGACCAGTGAAGCATATTTGGAAAATTTCCAAATATTTCTCTTAATGTGTTTTACTTATATCTGTCTCAAAATACACTTCCACTAATTCGTTTATCTTTAATTTTTGAAGAAGATCGACAAATTTCTAAATTTTTTTTTCACACGAATATTGTCAAATATGCATAAGATAATAAGTCAGCCATTTTTTGTTTTGTGCTCAATAACTTTGTAATACTAAAAAAATTTATTTATACTGCTTATACTGATCAATTATATTTAAGTAAAATTGTAGTTAATTCATTATTTAGATAATTAAAAATAATTGAATATATTAAGATATCAAATTTTTTTATATGATATATATTACGTAATTGAGTTCAGTAACATTATTCTGTTTACATACATTCATTGGAACAAAAGAAGACAAACTTTTTCTCTATATCTATAATTGATAAATGATAAAAATTTATCATGTATAAAAGAACGAAGAAATTTATATCGCATTAAAAAATTTTTTTAAATTTAAATAAATAGAAATATTTACTTATAGAAGTGTTTCAGAAGTTATTATAAAGATGAAATATTCGAATTTCTGTATAATAAGCAATCAATATGATATCAATATAATATGATGTTACAAAGCAACTATAATAAATAGAGATATAGAGTATTTATCCTTTCAATCATTAATAAGTGATAAAGTTCAATTAATAACTTGGAGTTTTCCGTTGTTACATTACTATCTCATCCTAAACGATTATACATAAAAATAAGAATGAATAACATCTTTGCGGATCTGCTTTGCGGGATTTCGCGTTTGGAACGTCACGCGAGCATTACGCCGAGAACAAGGCGAGTATTATGCAATTCTTCAAGTCTTCATCAGCAAATTATGATAAAAATGTGTCAGCGTCTTGCCTTCGGCAACTAGAACAAACATTCCTAATTGCCTGCAGTGCAAAATATTTGATGCGCTTTCCATTAAAAAGTATCTAGTTTCATCATCAATATTATTATTATAATCACTATCATTATTATTATCATCATTATCATTATCATCATTGTCGTTGTTGCATTAATTGTCATCAACCGTATAAGAAATTAAAAATGAAGAAAAAAACATTTTATACTTGCACGTGTATTTGATATAAAATAATCTCCTGATATTTCAAATAAATCAATTTGATTCTGAACTAAAAAAGTAATAAATTAATTGGAATAAAATATGAAATTTTTTCAAGTTACCAATTTCGAAAACACAATACATTTTTTACATTATAATTACTTAATAAAAGGTGATGTAACTTACTCTACAAGTTGGTTTCAAATTTCATTTTTATTTTACAGCATAGCAATAATAATTTATATTATATCCATTCTTATAATTTAAAAGTATTAATTAATATTTATTTTTTGTTTCAGGTAAGCCGAAGTTTCATTTACTCCCAAATAATGCTGCTGCATTTATCGTAAGTCTTTTAAAAACTATTATGTGTCGATGTAGATTAATTTTGTTTTGTTTTGTTTTGTTTTGTTTTGTTTTTTTTTTTTTTTATTTTTTTTTTTATTTATATTTATTCATTGTAGTCGATGTAATATTGTTATTGCATCTCTAATTATCAATTTCGAATGACAATCATTAATACTTGATAATAATATTTTTTATTATAAAGCAAACAAAACTACATTTGAAATATCAATATTTTCGTATTCTTTTATATAAAACAAAACGCTACATTTTATCAAATTCTTTTTTTTTGTCTGAAATCGGCCTTATTCCATAATAGATCGCAAGCTACATTTGGCAATATGAGCTCAATAATACATTATTTTAATATTGTTAACGATAGCATGTTGCTGCTTGCTATAAAAAGAATTCACGTATTTGAAACAATTTTGTAAAAATGTAGTGTGGCACGTATTTTATATCGTTGATGCCTGCTCATTACGTTACTCGAGTACATTCGTGCAAGTTCGGCAGTGTGCGTGACAGCCGTCATACGGCTTTCCATTCCAATATTTTCCCCATTGCAAAAATTACAGGCCTAGAGAATGGCGAAAAGCAGCTACTGCTTTGTGTAGTTACCTCACAACCACCTATAACGCAAAACTATTGTTCTCGCACCCTGCGTAATATATACACCCACAATTTTTCTTATTTCTCTCACTGCTCCACCCCCTGCTCCACCCCCTCGCCACCAGCCACATATCATTTAGACATTATTCCGTTCTACGTCCGTGCTTTTCCTTCTCGCTCCTTTTAATTCCTTTCGCGCCCTCTTTCACGTACACGCAAAGTATTCCCTCATAACGACTGTTCTATTCACATTTATGTAGTACCGATTTTTTTTTAAACGAGTTTTACTCGTATTGCACTGAAGCGAGAAAATGCTGACGCGTAATGGGCTGTATTAATCTCTCACCGTTCACTGTCATCATTTACGAAAGTGTGAAATTATTTCGTTTCGGATCTAACGAATGGAATTAAAAATTAAGAATGTCCGATTATGTCGCCCGACAGCAATCGATATCGCTTCGTAATTACATTTTTAAAAGACGCGATATCGTTAAGAATCATAATTATATTACAGTTATAAAATACGCGTCTTTATGTCATCGTTAATGTAGAAGAACGATCTTTAAGAAATGGTAAAAACTAATTTAACCGTTGTTACGATAGTTTACTTGTATCGACATATGTCCTTTTTATATAATTAATTCAATGTCCATTGTGATTATATTATTTTTGAATGTGATTCAAACAAATTTTATTTCCCAGATATTGATTTCATTTGAAATGTGTAAACAATTTCATATAACGCATTTACGAAGGAAAAGTAAGAATTTGCTTAGAAAATGTATGTAATTGTGAATTTGAGAAACGTAAAGTAATATTTTTCCAAATAATATTCTGTTTACGAGCGAGAATTGAGATAGAATAGAATACCCAAATAATATCGACAACATCTCCGAGTGGGCTTATCTATTTCAATATTTAAATAAAAAGATCGAGACTGCCAACGATTTTTCTCATTCCCTTTCTTCCTGAATTATTTGGCTAAATGATGAAAGATAAGCGCCTGAAATGATCCAACTATACGATTGATAAGAAAAATCAGCGTATGTACTGAAATTGCTAGTACCTTTTTCGAAGAAGCGACTACTTATTACCAAACTTGGACTCATGGACGAGAAGTAGATGAAGATAAGACGACTATTCTCTTTCTCTCATACTATCTTTGTTAACCCTTCATTAACGAGGAAATAAGCTCGCACTCAAAGCTCGCGATATCAGTATAATTGACCCCAAACTTCCTCATAAATTTGATTTCCAAATTCAGTATAATATAATGTTCTTTTTTTCATTAGAAATAAAATTTGTGCCTTTCATTGTTCATTCAATGTTCATTCTCATGCTTTTGCGACGTAAATTGATCGTTTTTTTTTCTTCTGCTTGTCATACAAAATTATAAACTCGTAATATTTTAATGTTAATTAATTATCTGTGTCGAAGCTATTAATTAATTCGATAAAGACTATTTATACATTATTAATAAAAATATTAATAGTTAAGACGTTAGTCAATTAATAATTTAATAATTTCTATTGCATTTCTTTCTGAGTGAATATAATCGCCAATCAAATCTAATAAATCGATAATTTTATATGTCTCCATTCAATTTTATATTTAATAACTGTAATATATATAGTTATCTGATTACTAACGTATATCTATGTTTGTAAGAAATTTTCTTTTTTTGCGGATCGATGGATAGTAGTTGGCTCGTTGAAGTAGAAGCTTCCCAAATTGTATGGGAGCTGTTGGTATTTTGTGGTTCGCGAACGCGTCATACCATAAATAGTCATAAATAAAAGAAGTACTTGTTATAAAAGGCTTCCTAAATTCGTAGAAGATGTATTGTGTATGTGTCTATTAGTCATATAAATTTTTCAATTAATCTTTCTTTTAAAACGATGAATATACTTTTTTAGCATTATTATAAAAAAAAAAAAAAAAAATGGTATTGGATATTTTATTAGGAATGAAGTTTGCGAAATATAATAATATATCATTTTGAATTTTAGCGTAATGTCAAATTATTATTTTGCAAAATTATATTCTATCAGTTTATCACTTTATTCTATCTGCATAAATTCTGAAATTTTGAGAAATTTGGAGAAACACATATATTTTACTATTATTATTGTACTATCATATTTTACAATTTAAAGAATTGTTTAATTTTATGTTTGCTAGTACATTAATACATGGATTATATTGTGAATGTAATATTCTTCGTTATAAATATTTATTCGCATCTTTTTGATACATTAGCAATGCTTTTCATTCAATTGTCATTTCATTATATCATTTGCTTTGTTTAACATTGCAAATTTTCTTTCGTTTAATAATGATATAATCTTCAAATTATAATTAAATTTCAAAATACATGTGAATTTTCATAATAAACACATGGTATCAACGATTGGTTTTTATATCCCTCATCAAAATACATCAGTATTTCGTGCTTAATATTCTTAAATTATTTATTAAAAGGCATTCGTCAATATTGAAGAAAGGGGAGTCGAGCGATATAACACATATAATATTTAAACGAATTCTATATCTCGCACGCTCTGCAAAAACGAAATCTTTTGCCTCATTCTAAATCAGCGCATACATTATTAATCTATTTTCGTAATGCCATATCTCGCCTTATTTCGACAAGATAGAGGCCGTTTTCTTACGTATGTATCGCATCTCCCATCCGCCCAATCATCACCGAACTAAGGAAGATGACGAAAGATGACACATCGTCACTGTGCACAACAATCGGGTATTTATTATCAGGGCCGAGGAATCACGCGACTCTCCCGATAAAATTGCGAATGCCATCCAGGCGCCATGCATAGCTCGTCGAGTGCACGGCGCTGATTTATTAACACCATCCGCGCGCTCATTCGTCGCTTCGCGAATCTGACCCAGATAGTATCGGGGAGTACCCCGAGGTGTATCGGGGTCGAGGCGCGTGACTCTGGGTGCATTAAGCGTGTCGTGAGAGTAGCGCCTCGAGCCAAGAGCACCAATCTACCATCCGATATCAATGTCCATTTTTAATTTCTTGCTGGATTGTCATGCTTAAGATGTAAATTTGGGGATTGGGTAGCAGCGAGCGGCGTATCAGCGATCCTTACGTCAAGCAAGATTACCCCAAGGATTACGATGTCTCGAGTGTTTAATGTTAGATAGACGCTATTAAGTTTTTATTTCTCAATTTATTTTCCCTTGTACTTTCCTTTGTATTGTGATATGGTATGATGAAAAGTAAAGGAACGCAATGCTTTATGGATTGCAGTGTACGATCGAGCTTATGCCCAATCAACTATTATAATACTTTATAATAATTTCAATTCTTCGAGTTTTAAATTTATTATGTTTCATTGGGCTTGATTATTACGCGGATGGATTGCAGTAACTGAGATAAAATCAATTATTATGTATTGTAAAATTTAGCATTCTAAAGTACGAATTGAATAAAAGAACTTATAATTTTATTTTATATTTTAGTTTTGAAAAATTTCCAAATGTATTTTATTACTTGTCTGGGATTTATAATTATGCCAATTACCGCTTAACTTTTTTTTTTTCGTAATCATTTATTCTTGCGTAACGCGATAAGAACGCTATGGATTAATGTAAAACGGTAATAGTATATTTAAGGTAATAAAACAGGAATGGGAAAAATTTTATGCTGCATCTATAATTTTCAGTAAAACTCGATATCCAAACTATGTCACAGTAGTGCTTCTCAAGTTGATTATTCAGTCACTGTATAGAGTAGCATTTTTTTTTTTTTATTTTTTATTTTTTTTTTTTAACTGCATTTATTGTTGCATTTACTGTGTATTTCATCTTCTTTCATACAAATTGCTTCGTATTTAAGCGATGAACAGTATATATTATCGACTAATTGTTACGCGGAAATGCAGTGCGTTGGTGTTTTTGTTGAGTATTCGTGTCGGTGTTATAAGTATCTCATTTTTTTCTCATTTTATTTTATATTATCCATTTAAATTCTGTCTAATTGCAAGCACAATTTTATACAGCTTACATTAATTATAACTAAATTTAATGGGATTTTAGCTTAAAATTTATTATCAACCGTATACAAGACTTTATATTTTAATTATTTACTGTTAAATTTATATTTTTAAGATTAGGCATTTTTTAAGAAGTGGTAAGATTAATGAAATTTAGTTAGATTTAATCACTAAAGTTCGTTCATTTTCTAATGGAAAGGTGAGGAACCGTAGTATTAAACTAAACTTAGTCGCTTTCGGTTAAAGTTCTCTTACAAAAATTGTGAGATACGAGATAAATTACTTATACAACGATTTTTTATATATTCTTTCTCATTTAATTTTTTAAAATTATTAAGTATATATTTCATTGAATTTTTTACATCCATTGAATTGTATTAAAGAATGCAATATTGAATCGGATAATTTCTCTTGCCACCGCACGTAAAAACACCTCAAGAGACGAATGATATTATTTTCGAATTTTTTATTCTATTTATTTATTTTTTTTTTATTTTATTTTTTTATTTTTCAACAATATAAAGTTCATTTCGTAAAATATTAGTATTTGCTTATGCGGAAGCTTGGATCGACTAGTTTAAATATTTATAAAACATATGACTCTGTAACTTGTTTAAATTTATAAATAAAGAACGAGGATTTAAAATGTTTTACCATAATATTGCATTTAAATGTGAAATTATATTCTTCTTAATATGCTTGATAATGCTTTTAGGTATCGTGCATAATAGGCAGTGGTGCATGCATTATCATTTGTATTACATATACAAATATACTGTAAACTTGTTAGATCATAATTATTCTCGGAGACCCAGACATTGAGAGCTATATGGTATAATGTACGAACTCATAAGATTATCGGATTCTCTGAAATTATCAGTGACGACAAATATCGCACATATGAACGTCGTAAAACTATTGAGATCTCAATTTAGACTCTGTTGTGGGATATTAAAGTGAACATTGTGTACTGTCGTATAAAATATGGCTAAGCTCGTAAATGAATTGAATGTCTTGTTTAAAGCTCGTCATTAAGGAGTATAGGGAGATATCGGTAATTACCTGCATTTATTATTACAAAAGGCGATTGTATATGTAAGTTAATTGAGTTAATAATTATATTTAAAAATAATGCCAATTAGATTGTGTCTCTTAATAAATATAAACAGAATATTACAACATTTTTCATAAAACTCTCATTAATGAAAATTGCTCAAAATAAATTGCTACCAATGACATATATACTAGAGTTGTCAATTATATTCTATAGTTGTTAATGTTCAGTTGAACGTTTCGAGAAAGGAAGAAAGTTATAAATAATTTAGTCTAAAAGCCATTTTACACGAACTAGGGATTTATTGTCCAAAACATCGTCTATGGCACAAATTGATTACAAATCTGCCTGTTCTTACTTAACACCGAAGACAGAATTTTTTGGGTATCTTCATTCAATCCTAATCCGAAGAATAGTGTGGGCATCTCCAGGTCCCGTCATAAATATGTCGTAAACAGCCGCCGACGAAGGATAGTCATCCTTACTAAATTGTCACATCGACCAGAATAATAAATCAAGTAGGATGTTTGTAGGTCCACTCGGAGTTTTCGCGGCTTCAGCATTTATTTAAATATTGAATAAATATTATTAGACAATAACCATGTTAATTTAAATAAAAATTGATATAATTTGTTTTACTAGATTTAAAAAATGGTGACAGATATATATATATATATATATATATATATTTGAAATTTTTAAACAATCTTATGCTTTAAATTATTTGTAGTAAACTAAGACTCTTAATTATTCATAGTAGTTTTAGGATCTTATAAATCTCTAAATTTGGGTTTTATCAATTTTTTTTTCTTTTTTTTTTTTTTTTTTAAGAAGTCTATTTTTTGCCTATTTTATATACGTATTTAGAGTAAATATATATATATATATATTTTTTTTTTTTAATAAAAATTGCGTTTCTTTTAAGTGAAATGCCGATTATACACGTATAAAATAATTATTTATGAAACAATACTAAATATCGATTAATGACAATTGTATGCATTTTAATGTAAAAATTGAATGAAAAAACTAACATTTTTTTATATGCGATGCGCATTCAAAAGTTTTTTCTAAGAATAATTTTCAAAATTGTGTTTTCCTTTTTTTAAAAGGGCTGTTGTTATATTGCGGTCGCGATTATTTTTCTTTTTCCTTAGCTGCATCGAGGTCAAATCTCTGCCTTTCTCTCTTTCTCTCTTTCTCTCTCTCTCTTTCTCTCTCTCTCTCTCTCTCTCTCTCTCTCTCTCTCTCTCTCTCTCTCTCTCTCTGTCTGTCTGTCTGTCTATTTATCTGTCTATATATTTCTCTTTCCGAGCCGTTCCATTATCATCGAGGTTGCTACAAGAAGCTCTTCTGTAAAAAGCTCGTATTAAAGTAATGCGTACATTTCTATTGCAACGCAGACTAAAAAGAAAGAATGCGAATAATAGTGGCTATGGATATGTGTGTGTGTGTATATATATGGTGGAGAAATATAGAATGTGTAGTTGTCGTTTCTCGGATACTTTTTTTCTTTCTCCCCTTTCTGTACTTCAGAAAAAATTGCCAGGCAACATAAATGCGCGGAAATATTATTGGACACACACACGCGCGCGCGCGTATTTACGTGTGCTCATGGCTATACAAAAGTCTTAAACTTTCAAAGGTAGTCAGTTGGAATCAATAATAATTAAAGAGTGCGAGATCAATCGATCGATTTCTGTATTAGCTCAGAACTTATTTTTATGCTGAATAAATGATAAGAAAGAAAGAAAAAAAACTCTAAACGAAATAAATAAAATACTGAAATATACCGTTTTTGTTTTTGTTTTTTTTTTTTTTTACATTAATTTAGGCAATGCAAACACTTTAAAAGACACAATAGCATATCTGCACAATATAGCATATAATTGCAAATAAATAGGATTAAAAAGAAAATTGAAATGCTAGATGGAGAGTGGATTGCGTTAGATAATAAAAAGTTAATATTTGTCTAGTTTGAAAACTGCTTGAAAATTTTGAAGATAAATAGTGCATGAGTTAACTAAAAGTGATGAATGGTTGTAGGTTTTAAGAAGAAAATCAATGTGCTGTCATTTTTGACTTGAGCTGTAACAACCGAATGGAAAAGATTTTCATCGAGTTCATATTCTGACTTGCCAGATTTTAAAAGCGAAATTGTGACTAAGTCCACAATGTATCAAGGAACAAGAGGAAAAACAATTTTCAAATATTTTTCTATCGTTGTATTTGCATTAAATATGACGTATTGTATGAGATATATGGGATCGAATTTAACTCTCATCGATTCATCGAATAAATAGAATTTAAAAACAGAATTGTGTTGGCATTGATAAATTTAAAAAGCTTTACACGAAAGCTTTAAATCTGAAAAATATTACAGATAATTTTACAATTAATTATAATATGAATAATTATTTAATTGGCTCGTTAAAATTGTATATTAACTTTATTTGGGCGCGAATAATCAGAAAATAAGAATATTAAGTTTGTAATGAATTTGCACATCGATTGTTTATATAAACTTTGTTATTATTATTACCATTGTTATTGTTATTGTTATATTACGTGATAATAAATAACATAAGTAATTCAAGGATTTTGCGAAAGTACTGCATTTTGTTTAAATTCACGTTAAAAATGGTTGATCCAATTACATTGAGTTTTTCATGCAGATACCGTGACAATGGAACAAATGTTATTGGGTATCCTGTAGATCATAAGAGATCCTGTTCTTAATGCAGCGATATCGAGACGTTCGTCTTGGGTTCCGTGAATTCCAAGAGCTAAGATATCACGGAGAAGTTTTGTCTACTACCCGGATATTCTCCTCGTCGAGAGCACTCAATAATGGGTGGATGTAGTCTTGTACTTGTTAACACGTGCTTATTATCGTGATGGATAACATCGACCATCCCATTCGCTAATGTTAATAAAAATAATCATTGAAATTGGGGTTGCAATTGGTAATTGTGGTTATATGTAGTCAATGGGTTTTACTTGGCCGAATAAGTTCAGCCAATATCTTTTTAGCGCCTCCTACATTTATTTTCTAATTAGAGTTTGAGAAACGTACCGACCACACAACTTATGCTGTTGTAAAAAATTTTACCATTCAATTTGGCCGGGGAAAGTTTTACATTCAAAAATTGAATACCGTGACTAATATTATGGTATCGAAATTACTTATTCTCAAGTCCCTTATATTACTGCATTTCCAATATGCCCAATGCAGTATTTTTGAGATATCCTATTGGTTTAAAAAAAAAAAAAAAAAAAAAAAAAAAAAAAAAAAAAAAAAAAAAAAAAATCAATTCGTTGAAATTTAATCAAGGGTAACATGAAAGAGGCTGATTGAAAATGATGGGGTAATTCATGGGAACATGGTTTTGAAATTAACGAAAGAAATTCTTGTAATACGACATTGTTGTTTTAATGTGCTAAACGAACGTGGCTCGCAAAAAATATTTACGCTAATTAACGTAAATACCCATTGGCTAATTTATAAATTATTAATTGTCTTTTAACTAAGTAAAATTTATTTTCATTCATATTAAATTTTAATCCAGTCGTATGGGGCAAATGTACTGCTTCATGCGAATTACACTTTCATTTGCCCACCGCTATCGACTATTCCACATATTAGTCAAGGTACCTTCCATACTATTCGCAATGGAATATCAACGAAAATAACGTGACGCAAGTGAGGTAATTTAGCAAAAGGGGAAGATAGCATTATTTGAAATAAGTCGAAGCCATTTATCGCTCACATGTACGTGTAGATACACGTATGTCGATGTGGGCATTTGCACCGCTCGGTACGTATCCGAGACGAGCGTCACTTCACTGTACAACCGGCATTGTGTCGTGTCATCTTGCTCCTTTCTCCTTCTCGCGCACTATTTCGCATCCCCAAAAGCTCGGTGGCTGCATTCTGCTATGCAACCGGACGCAACGTCATTTTCATTTGCTTAATTCGCTGTCCGATATACGAATGGGATTCCGAGATCTCTATTATCGCTAATAGATTAATTTATTTGCGTATATCTAGTTGGCAGTGTTACCAAATTGCATTAATATGAGTTTATTATGAACGAATTAAAATATTACTCAACAATGTAATTTTTTGTAATGTAATTTAATATATCCGTGGTCTTAATATGTAACTAAAGCATTGATTATTATTGAAATTTCTATTGAATTATATGTACATGTAATAATTTTACATTCAATATTCAATGGAAGGAATATCTGCGAAAGGAAAACAAATTAAATATAATGCTATTATTCCGCGAATTGTAAAATTATTTTATATAACAAAATTATATACGGAACAAATTGCAACAACTCTTCCTAACATTAATATCTGTAATCACCTCTAAATTTATTTTAGTCTAATTTATTCAAAGTTCCCTACAAGCCTGCGAGCCAAATGAAGTTTGAGAAGACTTGCATAAGCTTGTCTGAGCTCTTGTGCATATTTTCACTACTTGTAATTTAGTAATTACAAAGAAAAACGGATAAGATCATAAAACATTATTTTCATATAACGTGGTATAATTAGAAAAAAATATATGAATGTTGTAATATTTGACCTCTCGGGATTTTAGAATAAAGACGTAGAGCCAATAATTGATAAACAAACGGACATATTTGTAAAGAAATTTATGATTTGATCTTAATATGTTAATATTTGAAAATTATAAATATTAATTTGTATAGAGAAACACACGTATATATATAGTTAGAAATAAATTTATTTACATAAGAGCATTTTATTATTTAGCTTTTACTTTTCATAGTTTTCATTTAATTTAATTTATTTAATCTAATTAATTTGTATTCCTTTTACAAAAATTTTGTTATTAAGAAATTAAAATTTATGGAAAAACGATGATAATGAGATGCTATGTCTACACTTATCAAATTACCAAGTAGTTCATCTGGATATTATTATCAGTGACCTTATATTCAAATATCTTGAATTTGATTCCACATTATATGTTTTTAAGGCTTATCCTTAAATTTCCTAATAACTTTTTTTTTCTCTATTTCTAATTTAATAAATAATGAAGATAATTAAATATTTCTTATAGTTTCTATTCATATGCTATTTCAATAAAACTTAAATAATGATTATCCTACAAATTTTCAAAAATTCTTCACTTTAAGGAAATTTATTAACAAAACTGGAATATACGTTACACTCAGATTTGTAATAAAAATAATTAGTTATTAAAAAAAAAAAAACAAATCAATGATATCAGTTAAATTAATTTTAGCTGAAATTTTAAATTCTACATAAAATATAATTTTTTTATTTACAGTATTTGTATTAATATTATATGGTCGAATTAGAAATAATTAGGTTATATTCATTTATTATATATTTTATATAAATTTTATAAACTTAATAGTTATGCTTACATTCAAGTTTTATAATTAATTCAAATAGGTTGGATTTACTAAACAGGAAATAAAGAATATCAGATAAAAAAAGAATACAGTTAATATTATCACTTAATTCTCATCACTATAACATTATAATGTACCGAAGCTCTTAAAATTTAATTTCTTAGTTAAAACGTATATCGTACGTATCTTATATAACTCCGTACGTGTTCCTTAATTTTTTGTATCTTAAAATTATTACTAATAAGATTATTTTCCTCGTTTTATATTTATTCATCCTAAGATATTTTAAATTTTATTTTGTTAAAGATTTTAAAAATTTTGTTCCGTGAGTGAATCTGCGCATTAATAGCGAGATGTTTTTTTTTTATTTTATTTTATTCGTTCGCTTGGCGAGCTGTCGCATCGCTTCACGACTTTCTCTACTTGTGAACGTGAGAATCATGCGGAAGCAAACCATGAGTAGAAATGAATCGACGTACATTTGAAGAATTTTTCGTCTGTTACCGGAAACTGTATATATATATATATATATATATATATATATATATACACACACACACACCGGGATGCACTTTTAACCTCCGCTTTATAACTGGAAATGTAGAATTTACAGGTGTTACGTGCGATACATTTTTGCTATACGATCTTTTGAGCTTAGAGTGTTTAATTTATCATATCTTATTGCGACGTTAATCTGTGTATATATATATATATATATACAGTTCAAAATGAAAATATTTTTAACTATTGAATAATTTTTTTCTGTTAGTATAGTAATTCAAATAATATGAGAAAAAGTTTGTGTGTGTGCGTTTATTTAAATTAAGTTGGTCAATCGAAGATATCTCTTTTCTCTAAGTAATAAAATTCCCTTATTAATATTTAAATTAATATTTAAATTAGTGACGAAGACAACAGACATATTATAGCATATAATTTTATAACATTATATATTATAAAATATTATTTACTTTAGACAATTGGAATGAATAATATTTATTATGAATACGGCAGCAAATAGTTTGCGGGACAGCGGGACAGCATTGTTGAAGGATTGACTTGTCGGAAAATTTCAATTTTTTTTTTTTACATTTCCAATTGCTGTACACCACTGTTCAGATAACTTTTTTTTTTTTTTTTTTTTTTTTTTTTTTTTTTTTTTTTTTTGATTATTTGGATAAAATAAGGGCAAAGAATGGAGAAACGTTGTGTTTCTATTTAAAAGTTTTCTACCGAGTTTCTGTTTATCTTCGTCAATGTTGCATAGCTAGCAAAATCTCTCGCTTGTACTTTATTACATTTTATCCGGTTCACTCTGTACATCTATCTATGTCTACTTCTTTTATCTGCGCATCAGTACTAATAGAAAGTCAATTCTGTTGAATTATCAAATAAATCGACTAGAATTTTATATACGATAAGAAAACAAGAGAGAAAGAAAATACAGGAGAGCGTAAGCAAATGAGAAAGGATGAGAAAATAGGGGAGAAGTAAGCATAATGTTGTTTGCATTTTAAATAATGTTTGATTATTTGTTTACAATTATAGTTAATTAATTTTTAGTAATATATTTTTCATGAATATCAATAGCAAGTTATCATTTCAAATATATTAAGAATATTCAATTTTGAGTTCATATAAAATCAAATACGTACACGGCGACAAACACGGCGACAAACACGGCGATTCAACAAGATGTTTAATCTATATTTGGTTGAATTTATTTATGAAATACACGTATGCAATATCATTAATCAATAATAATAACAGCTAAAACTATTTATTGTTGTTGTTGTTGTTGTTGTTGTTGTTGTTGTTGTTGTTGTTGCTGTTATTATTATTATCATTATTTTTATTATTGTTATTATTATTCCTAATATTCAATCTAATAGTATTAGATTTTATTTTGCTTAGTTTCTCGTATCTTACCGGCGAATACTCGTTGGCATTTCTACAAATGTAAAAATGCAACTGTGTACGTGCACGCGTGCAAAAATAATATATTTTGCTAGAGTAGGTATTAACAAACTTGTCAATTTGCTACGAGAATGGATACAATGTATCTTTGTTCATGTTGTGGACATGTAATTTGTAAGTAGTGATTGGATATTTACAATATGCACGGACACGTTGCTGAGATATCACATTGGATTTAACTGCATTGCTACCACGAAATTCGTTTTATCCGTTGTGGGCACGTTTTTTGAAATAAGCACGCTCTGATGCATTTAACGGCACTTGATTACGTGCGTATTTATTCGATGCACTACGTTTTATCGTCCTCCAAAGGATCTTGATTAATGATAGTTGAAATGCTAAACTGTGCTTATGGTCACAATTTTTAAAACTGTTTCGAATTGGTCTAAACTTCTTGAATGAGGTTTTATTTTTATGATTTTATTTCTAATATTATTGAAGTGCCCTTGTCGTTTATTCGAACAGCTTTAATTTAGCATTATAAGCTATGAGTTACCAAAGCTGATAATGGACGTTAATCTTGTTCTTTGATAAAGCTTACTTAATAAAATGATGAATCGTTGATAAGTAGGCGTTTTTTAGGCTTAACATAACGTCTCATTTAGAAAATAAACTACGAAGATAAATACTTTTTTACAAATGATCTCGATAAGTTTTTAAGTAATATAAATCACTTTTGAATTTTAATAAGATATCTCATCATAAGTTGCATACTAAATAAAAGTACTTGGCAATAATATCTAAAGCCGTAATATCTATTGTTTTTTATTTTATTTTTATTTATTTATTTATTTTATTTTTTTTTTTTATTACATGATTGGATTACATTTAAGTTCATATCTTATTAATATTTGTACGAAGCACTTAGCAATTATGAGTAAAAAATACTATAGAAAGAGATTTAAGAAAACAATCATGTCCTCTCTAAAAATAACTTACTGCAGAATATAGCGAAAGAAATAAAAATGGACTTATAATAAAATCTATAAAGATATTTCAATTAACGATTTGAATGGAATTTATAAAATATCAAATATTTTTCGAATTTATAAAAATAATGACGAATTAAAGTTGATATTGCGTAATCTATGATGATAGTCAACTGTTATAAAATATGTATTTGTAAGTCTAGGGACAATAATATGACAAATTATATAAATAATTTAATTAACAGACAAGAATATATTTATATATATAATCATTGCAATCATTGTACGTAACTCTATTCTAACAAAACTCGAAGCTTTGATTTATCGCAGATTATTCATATTCATTTTTTTCTTCCTCAATCTAATATTGATATTTTCCATATTTTTACGCTATTAGGTACTATGTACCTTGACTATTAATATGAATTTTTTTAAATAAAATTATATTAAGAACGTTAAATGCAGACATATTTAAGTATGGAGTAATTATAATGGTAATACAAAGTAATATCGTTGAAATTTTTGTTTGCTAACTATTCATGAAGTTATAAAGAACATAACCAAATAATTTTCGTATATCTTTTTTGTTCAATATTCACTAAGAGTTGAATACTTTTTCGTTGATTCAAAACACACAATGATAATGTATGCATGGCAATACAAAAAGAGAATTTAAAATCATGACCTAGAATTTTTTCGTATGGATTTTAACGTATACAATAATACAAATTAATGAGGAGTTTAATTTGGATAAGATTAACGTAGTTGTTACAGTTTGCTAAATCATTGTCTTATACGCGGCGGATAATAATTAAATTACGCGTGCAAATACGCTTCTTTATCAAGTATCATGCATGCTGCTAGATACATTATTATGATCGTCGATCAATTTATCATTTCACTTTCGAAAGTCGAGAGCAATGTCACGTGTTGTAAGCTTATTGAGAAATTACGATGCAGTGCTAATAAACTCTAATCGGCATGTGTACGTATCGCGTCTTCCGCTTTGTAAGTACAGTCCAACATTGCCCAGGGATATTCAATTTTAATTTTATAGTGTTGTGCAATATATTTGGTTGAGTTTAATGAGCTGAAACAGAATTTTTTCATTCCGAAATACCAATTTCAGTCTTATATTTGTGATTTTTTGATATATTGTTCGTAGACATTACGAGAACTTAAACGTCGTAGTAAAAATATATTGTTGTAATAAAGTCTTCTCTCTCTCTCCCTCTCCCTCTCTCTCTCTCTCTCTCTCTCTCTCTCTCTCTCTCTTTTATAGCTTATGCCAATATATAAGCATTGTAATTTATGAAAATAAGGTTTAATCAAACAATTGTTTTGAATAATCAAGCACTTCTACTCTCCGGAAATAAGATAGATATTTTAGAAAATTATTCTTACTAAATTAATTTTTGTAATTAACTGTAAAGTATTAATATATATTTTATGATTTAATAAAAATAATAGACATTAAAGTCATTAAATATTGTACTTACGACAATTATGTCATAAAAATATTTCTTTCTCTGCTAGTTACTGCAACTCCATAAAGCAAAGGTTTATTATAAAAAATATATAATGAAGAGGTAAGTCAGCGCGCGCGCGTGTGTAAATTTAAATTATTAAATATATTTTAATAATCAATAAAAAATTGCACTACTTTTAGAAAAATGTATCGATTTAATATCCCTTCACAGTTATTTTTAGTTTAAATTAAAAATCAATAAATACCTTAAAATTTATTATCATTATTATTAGATTGACTTCTAACTGTAAATTTTAACTTTGTTAAAAGAATTTTTTTTTGTTAGACAAATTATATATTGATTTATAATTAATTGGATTATACTGGACAAGTAGTTTTTCTTTTTTATGGATGTGATGATACACAATAAGTCCTTGTAATAAATAATTATAATTAAATATAAATATTTGAATTCATTTAAAATAATAAATATTTTATTAAAACTTGATTGAAGCGAATGGGACATTGTGATTATACTAATCCAATTGAGTGTTTTGCCATGGCAAGGTAATTATGATAAATGTATACAAAAACAAAAAACAAAAAAAACAAAAAAACAAAAAAACAAAAAAACAAAAAAAAACAAAAAAAAAATTAATAAAACGATACATTTACTGAAAGGCTTAGAAGAATTTAAGGAGCAATGACAGTATCTATCATAAGCATAAAGGCTTTCGATGTAATTAATAATGCGATCTAATCTCATAATCTCCGAATGATCTTTATGTTACGATCACTCTTCCAGGCACTTAAAATTATAAAACATCAATCGCCAGCGATCAAAGTAGCATTGGCCAAAATATTACGGCCTCGCGTATTTCCTAACGCACGTCATTTGTGTATTGGATTAGAAAATCTCTCATGTGACGGCAATTATGAGCTAGAGCAAGTGTTAGGGGCAAAGGCGTCTCATTTCATCAGTCGGAGTAGGTGCCATGGAAAGAAAATTTATCCGAGTCTGGTGTCTCTCACCGTGACTTAAATGCTCTCTCGCTCTACGACTCCCTTATTTTTACGACTTTTACGACTCGTAAAAGTTCTGCTTCTATTACTTGCGAGCCTTCCATCCGCGATATACTTATGTCACTCTTTGTCTTTCTCTGCCTCTGGCCCCTCATTCACGCCTATTTTTACCCCACCAATCCAAAAACAGCGCCATGATTGATGTACAAGTTTGAGTTTGAGATCTTTCAATCTTCAGATATTTGATTTCTGCCAAACGGATGTGAGATTGACTAGTAGATATTATGTTTTTTTTTCATCTATTCAGAATTTATTGTATTTATGATGTACTCTCAATGCCATGCCAATGCAATATCATCATTAATATAAGTGATAGCATTTTTATCGAACGAAGAGGAATAGCGTTTGATTTTCAAAAGTTGTATTATATAAATGCTATAACATAAAAAATAGTTACAATCGAGGAACTGATTTTATCATTTGACATTTGAAAAGAAGTGTAAGGTAGGCATATATTTATTTAACGTGTATTCTTATTGACAGCTATTACCTTCATATCGTGGCTTCTAATCTAAAGGATAAATTTAAAAGGGACTATAATATTCTTAATTATTACCGAGTCAGCTACTAATATGATGAAATTATTATACGCGGTTCTAATTTTGAAATCTCATTACGCGCTTTTAATCGAAGAGATTAGCGGTGATTTTATAATCTAGGAGCGATTAATGCGTTACAGTTTGCAAATGACTCATTGAATTATTTGGATTTATCACATTCGTGTATACATAATAATGCAAGGATATTTTAAACCTTTTATGTAAGCAAATATTCGCTAAACATAAATGGTTTAAATAACGTTATTTTAATTTAAAAATTCAGAAAATTTTGAAAGCCAATTATGTATTATTTTTTTATTATTTTTTTATTTTTTTTTTTTTTTATAACATTTCAAAATTCATCCTTTTGAGATACTTCGACTTTCTTAAGTATTTCGCAAAAAAAAAAAAAAAAAAAAAAAAAAAAAAAAAAAAGCCGTACGCATGGCTATTATGAAAAAAAAATCTGGTTTTAGCTCGACTATGTATATAAATCTTGTAATGCATTACTCGACTAAATTACCTTTTGCGATATCAAAACTTTAAAAAGTTTTCAACGTCGGATTACCGTACATAAATCTAAACGGACTTTTGAATTATTAAAAGGGGTTAATAATAAGGGTTAAGCCTTTCATCGAGAGTCAGAGAAAGTGCTTTATCCCTTTTGTTGGTTACAGGGTAAATAAGTTCAAAGCGCATTATGGGGTGAATTTGAAATTTAATTTTTCATGTTCTATCGTACGTTACGAGTTTCGAAGCGGGCCAGGATGCGAGGCACGCCATGACCGAACGAAAAGCTGGAAACTGCCGAGCCGTCTACGCGCGTCGGAAAATCAATAGAGAGCCAAATGTCAGAGTAGGAAAAGCCCTTGTTGACTGCCGCTCGGTCAGTCGAATATTCCGCTGCTGTTTGATACATGTGCGCTCTTTTCATTCCTTTTTACATTTATTGATATCGGAAAATTGCGATGAAAAAATTGCCAGTTATTATTAGAATGTGTTGAATGCGAGGGCAGCGTAAGGTCCCCTTATAAGCCTTAATAGAAATAGAATGATATGCATGTGTGCGTGAATGAATGCTCGGGGGAATAACTCTTTATGCAGTCGGTATAACGCGAGGAGAAATTTTCAATAGTGGGAATGAAAATTGCAATTTTAACTGTAATTGGAAAAACTTGTAGAGGCAATTGTCCATTTATGTAAATTGTGTAGGAAGCTTAAAGAAATGAATAAGTCGGGCTATTTTTATATTACAAGAAATTATAAAATATTTTTGCGAGTCGAATAGAACGTGAAAGGATTTAAACACTTTTTCAATTATTGGAATAATTCAGGAATTTCATTCGGAGTTGGAAATACGATTATTCAAGAGCGCGTAAATACGTGGGATTTTTCGCAGACAGGAGTTATCTATGCAATTCGGAAAGAAGAGAAACGAAGTCACATGTCGATAAATTTTCAGCGAGTTTCTTCACAGCTTCCTCGCACTTTTATCAGTCTGTTTTTTTTTATTTTTATTTATTTATTTATTTTTTTTTTTTTTTTTTTTTTTTTTTTTTTTGCGAAATACTTAAGAAAGTCGAAGTATCTCAAAAGGGTCGGTTACAGCCAGTTTAAAAAGGCTTTTTTCGTTGAAAAATCACCGGTTGTTATCGCGTCAGGAAGAAACAGCGCACATCAATTGTTATATTGTTCTATTTGTATGAGTGAGGAGGCTCTCTCCCCCTGCTTTTTCATATATCTGCATGTACGTGATGTTTTTGACATTAATTAAGATCTCCCGATATGAGATATCGGACAAACTGTTATATATTTAACGGACACTTTCTAAAATTCCTGTTAGTTTCATAATCTTTTAATTCCAATTGAACATTGAATAAATCGATTATTTATTATGTGATTTTGTAAATTTTTATTATATTTTATTAAGAAGCTAAGATGCATTATTTGCCCGATATTTACTAAAAGCAAGACAAGACAAGATCAATGTAAAAACAATTCTATTATTGTATTGAATAGAAGTATTTTTTATCCAAATATGCTTTCTAATTGTAGCTATTATAATAGAACGACTATGTTATATACCATTCATGTTTGTCGATAAATATGAATTTATAGTAGCTGACAATTGCGTAATTAAATGATTAAATAATCCATTAGATTTCTTTAGCAGACTCTTATACCTATATGGTTTTCCATTATTAATTCCAATATACGTATTATTAATTAGAATATGAATATACAATATACTAATTAATATTCAGAAACAATAATTAATCTAAGACAGAAAGGTAGATAAAGAAACCAGTTTTAAAATTAGGAGACAATCAGATTAAGCGTATAATGCGATGGAATTAATTGCACGACATGATGGATTTTCGAAAGAATTATGCATGCCCGAGACAGCGTGCGACGGTCACACACTCGGAATTCGTTAATGAGCACGGAACATAACCGCATAACTGCATTACTGTTTCGCAAATTTTGCACAGATACATGCGACTATTAAAGCCCTCCAAAACCCCCGTACGTACGTTTGCTACACACGCGCACGCGCGCGCGCGAGCACGGATGGACGGACGGACGGACGCACACAGAGAGGCTTACACGCGCGTTCACACACCCACTTAACCACCCATCCACCCGCCCACCTACACCGCGTACTAACATAATCGCGCGCTTGCGCGCCCGCACGCATACATAGGCACTTGTTAGTACACGCATGCAATTTACAGTGCACGACCTATTATTGATCGGTCAGGTAAAACTGCGGGACGTCGCCTACAAATCGCCCCCGCTGATCCGTGATCTCGCGCTGTCCATTTTCCATCATTGTTACGAATGAGGAAAATTACTGTTTCCTATCCTTCGATATTCCATCGACGCATTTATTCAAAGTGCACCAATGCAGTATCTTTCTTTCGATTTTTTTTTTTTTATCGCATACGTACTTTTATTTTCATTTCTACTATTCAATAATTTACTTAGGAAGCTAATTCGATTGAATGTAGTTTGAAAGAAAGGTTTTAACTGTTCTTTAGAAGTTTTTAAAATTAAAAAGACACAGTGAATTATGGGCAATATGGGTCCTTCGATATCAAAGAGAGTTCATATATGTCGTACTGTATGCTAGAAATATAGTGGAAAGTTTGTTGGAATACAAATAGACTCGAGTTCGTTGAAAAATTTGGCTGTAGCGGAGAAAAAACTCCAGCGTTAATTAATGATGGGACACGCGCGGGTGTGCTACGGGAATAGTCGAAGGACTTCCGGATGGACTGTTTAACTGGTTGCTCGACAGATACATCAATCCATTCTGTATTCCCTTGATGAATGCAAAATTTGCCGTCGTATTCCTTGTAGAAATTTAATATTTATTAACGTAAACTATGGCTCGCCTGTGTTTTTGTTCTAATCAATATTGAAATATTCAGTCCTTTTATGTATAATACCATTAAAAAAAAATGCCGAGCATATTTAAATATTTAGAAAATTATTATTAAAAGGTACAGGAGTACACATAGAAATTTAAATACTTTTTATCGATTCATTTACGTGGCTGCTAAGTCATTATAATTTTTCAATAATCTCTTCATAATTTATTCAGTGTATACTTCAAAAGTAAATTAGAAGTGAAATCTTTCATCAAAATTTATAGAAAGTGCGTGTATATAAGAGACAGTTGTGTGAGTGCGTAAAATAAGATAGTATTGAATAACATAACTAGGCATGAATTTAATCAAATACATTAAACAGATATTTAAATAGTTTGAATTCGCAATAAATAAAGGGTACTCAATAGGGTTGATAATTATTTTTAAGTATAAGTGTCACCGAAGATGCCGTTTCCATCTTGTTCTGGCTTAGTCAAGTTGAATCACTAGTTCTATGTAAGCGATTTAAAGTAATTCATGAATACCAACATTTTTACTAAACAAATCAACATATAAACATTTTCTTGTTAAAAAAAAAAGGTATTATTTTAGTACTTTAAAAATATTGACTAAACGCTAAAACGTGTGAAACGTTTAAAAATTCTGCATATTTTAATAGTCTTCGAAATTTAGTTATTTAACAAACTCGTAAGAAGACGTATAAAAACAAATATTAGCATTTCTTATTATTTAAAATGAATTTTATAATGTAATAAACAAAATAAATATTAT
>NW_011948430.1:4953925-5005566 GCF_000503995.2 Ceratosolen solmsi marchali
ATGTTCACGTCAGCCATTCGCGTTCAAATGTCGTATACTCAATTCATATATGTGAAAAAGGCGTTTTGGCGTGTGGTGATAGTAATCAATTGAAAAGATCTTGCAGTAGATAAAATTGTAAATCTTAATTTTTTTTTTTTTTTTTTTTTTTTTTTTTTTTTTTTACGATAGTCAAGAGGAAATAAATTAATTTTGTTATAAAATTGATTGATAAAAGTATTCGTATTTTAAATTGCGATTTTATGAGTAATAAAAATAAATTGCGCATACTTTTGAAAAGCATGAGTTCCCTGTTTATAGAATTAAAAATAAAATTGATTACACTAGTAGGATGTAAATTATAGCTATTTTATAGTAATTATATAATATTTTTAATTTTATCCCATTACAATTTTACTCTCCTGTATTTGGCGATGAGGTCAAATTAGAAGGAAATAACGAAAGTATGTTATTTAAATTCGACTAGGTAAGGATCGCTATTGAGTGCAACCGGTTGGCAAGATCGTAGTGTGTGCTAAGCATGAGCAGGAAGAAAAAGCTCATTTAACGATTTTAAAATACAATTGCTCGAGCATAAGATAAGAATGAAAATATAGGCACGTATGTAACCTTCGACTTTCGTTAATTACATTTCGTATGCATATATATTTTTATTTTAAAAAGGGGTGGCATTCCATTTATATAAGCGCGCGCGCGTGCGTATGTGTGTGTGTCAGAAATGTTGTCATTTGATTTATCAACGAAGAAATTTATACTGATTTTTTATATTAAAATGAAAAGTTGACGTTCATATTATGGAGTCCTGTTTTTAATTAAACTCATGTGAAAAGTGTTTTTCTTTTTTTTTTCTTCATTTTTTATTTATTTTTTTTTTATTTATTTATTTATTTATTTTTTTTGTTTTATACATGAAGAAAGAAGTGATTTCATAAAAGATAAAACGAAATAATGTGTATATTAAAATGAATGGTTATAAGTTTTTTTTCTCACGAAATCAAGTCCCTTTTGTAAGCAGTTCTTAGCGTTGTTTGGAACTTACTTTGTTGACGCTTACTTAAATAATAATACTTTTTAAATATTAACAATTTCGCTACTACTCATATCTCTATAAATGATAATAAATATCATCTCATAATCAATGAATTTGGAAATAATTTAAAAAAATCATTTTGAAGCCAAACACGTTCCGAAATAGTTTATTAAATTATTTCCTTATATATATATAATGCATACAAGGATATAACGTTATTTTAATTTACATCGAAAAGATAGAATAAATCTATTTTTATTTGCATTGTTATTTGTAAACATTATTCGAGCTTGATGTTATAATTGAAATTTTCAAAGAAAGAATGTCTACGATCTTCCCGTTATTCGTATTATAAATGTTTTTGTTCGTTATAATTCGTGCATAACATAGTTAATATCTCCCTTAATATTTCCCTATATTAATTTATAAATTAAAATACTCTTCCGTAACAATGTTCTAATATATTTTCATGCATTTATTAATAGTGCGCTATTGAAAGATCCAGATTGCAAGCCGTACAAGAAATAATTAAACTTCTTAGGTCATAAAGTACAGCCTTTCAAAATCGAGTTCGGAAGCATCTGCTCGTATAATCAATCCTTCTTGTTTAAGCCAATTTCTCGCAATAATAAAATTCAGCTCACGCCATTTTAATGTCTTGCCATATGTAAAAGACAGGCACGGAGACTCGTTGCTAACCGCAATTACAGCGACGAAAACATTAACCATTTATTTAGGCGCACGTTTGAGTGGAAAAAGCCCGACAAAGGATACTAATATGCCGGGAATTTAATTAAATTTGCAGATGGTGTGAAGGTTCCGACGCTGTGCGAACTCGCGGCACGATGTGTTGCCTCCCACATACCGTTCGAGCTCGTGGAGCACTTTTACTCGCCGGTGCCGGAACAGCTTCAGCTCAGGATAGCCTTTTGGAGCTTCCCGGACAACGAGGAGGACATCAGATTGTACTCGTGCCTCGCCAACGGAAGCGCCGACGAGTTCCAGCGGGGCGAAATGTTTTTCCGCTCCAGGAATGTCAAGGATCCACTTCAAATTGGTCAGTCATCTTTAGTTTGCCTGTCATTTCTTCAACTGTCTTATTGTCTGCTTTCTTGTCTGTCGGCTTATTCGTGCCTGAAGACTAATATACACAAATAGCAATAATTGAAACGAATGTTGTTTCAAGGATGATAAAAATGTATACTGAACCTAGTGGGAGGTATATGGTGTTGATAGGGCGTATATGGTGTTGGAAAAAAAATGTATTTACGATTCATGTCATGTATTTCTTATGATAAAGTCGTATTTTTTTTTTTTTTTTTTTTTTTTTTTTTTTTTTTTTTTTTTTTTTTTTTTTTTTTTTATTGCATTTATAATGCTATTTCTTTATATTTTAAGTGTTTAAAATCTGTGTGTTTTATATATTGTACGAAGAGCCATGGAATTTAATTAATTTTATAGTCATTTGCATTAGCAAAAGAGAAAATACAGAATTTAAACGATGGATATTTTATTGTACGAAGTTCTTGCTAATCTTCTAATATAATTGGATTATAAATATAATGAATAGTAATTAGCATATTTAATATAAAAGCTATATAAAGATATAAAAAAAATTTATGTGAACGTTTCTGAAATATAATTGATCCATTAGTAAGTATCTTTCGCAATATTTTTTACGCACTTATTATGAAATCTATTGTCGTTATATTTATTTTTGATAATTAAATTGCTTAATTTTTAATTGTGATCAGAAAAATTTAAATGTCAGCATGATTTTTATCAATTTATTATTATATATTTCATGAGAATTCAATATTTGTTAATGAGTATTTACGAAAAGGAAAGTACTTTCACAAATATTTTGTAATATCACATATAATTCTTTGGAAAATAAAATTAAGTTTAAACATCATTTTTAGTAAATTAGTACACTTCATACGTGAATTTGTACTCATGTATTATCAAGTTATTTTTGAGACCTAAAATTGCTTCTTAATTTTTGGAATTTTTATATAATCTTTTTAACGTTTTTACAATTTAAATTAATGAAACTAACTTGTATAATGAAATTAGTTATAACGTGTGTTTTTGTAATAAACTTACAGAATTTCGTGTAGGCTAAGTAAATTATTTATAATATTCAGTTTTCAAACATATTATATAGATAATTGCACTATTTTTATAATAATCTCAACGTTAGATTAATTTCTGAATGTTTAATCTGCCTCTTAAGCCTGTCAGCCTACTTTTCATACTCATTGTAATGTTAAATACTTAATGAAACTAATATTAGATTAAGATGAAAGCTTATTACATATTTTGTTTAAAACTGTTTTTTATATACAATCGACAAATTTGTCACTAATTAACTTGTTCGTATTTTTAGTTAATTAGATATTTTTTAAAAATATAGAAGAAAGATAATAATTTTTTATCAAGTTCGAAAAAAAAAGACCTCATTCAGTACTTTCTCTTGTATCGTTTTATTACAATTTTTCAGCTTCTTTTAAAATACATACGAAATTGAGAATCGCATTTAAAAAATATATATAAATATTTGGATTGTTTTATATTAACTTCATTATATATAAAGTTATATACGTATATATGTTTTTAATATTTATTTGAACGAGCATGAAAATATAAATGTAATATACACATGAATTGTAGAATAATGGAATTTATGCATGAAAGATTGATTTAGTAACTTACATAAGAAAGATATTTACTTAATGATAACTCCGTCGATGTATAAATATAGTACAATACTCGCATAATAGCTCGCTTTTCCAACAAAAATATTTAATTTAATAATCCAAACATCCTGTTAATTAAAAGCTAAGCAAATTCCATTAGTAAATATTTATTGATAACACAAGGGATTTCTCCAGTAACGCATATAAAATCAATAAGATAAAATAATTTTAAAATAAAAAAATAAGATAAAATAGATAATATCAAAAGGATTGCTAATTATCATTTAAAAGTAAGTTAAAAAGTAAGTTCTTAAAAATCTGGAAACTAGAAACGACATATTTGATAAAGCTGTTTCCACTTGCGCTCTAATTCTTCCATTAAACTTGTCGTTTTACAATTTATTTCCTTAACATATTGTCGCTACGGTATCGCGTATTTTTAATTCTGCAAGCCAGCAGTTGAGCTTGAGCTTTCCCAATGGCTCGTGAGCTTTGTTTCTCACTTTTCTTACTCTCTGTCACATGCAGTATATTTATTTGTTCGAATGTACTCGTATGAAGACTTATATACATCTGGACCATCAATTATGGTATTATAAAGCTCCTAGTCGGAGGGGGGGCGGGGGTGTGGATTTTACCTTGAGTCCACTTAAAATTCACAATACGTAATAGTAGAATAAAATTTTTGTAAAAACATACAAGATTTGGTCGTAAAGGAATAATTGTATTAAGCGATAAAATGTAAAATGAAGAATAGAGCAAAAAGGATAGGCTGAATACTAAATTTTATTCCTTTTTACATTTACCGGTTCACGTGCATATAGCTTATAGTAAAATTAAAAATAAAATTATTTTTTACTACTAAAGTATGCAAAAATTCTGCTTGAATGCATATTATTCGTTTGAATATGGATAATGCTGGCACAGGAATACCTTTGCCAGTGCAGGAGATTACTTTAAACGATTTAATATATAAAAATTGCTAACTCTGTTTTTAATTTCAATTCTATGTCTGTAATATATATTTTTACAATTAAAAATATTAAATAATAAATGAATTCTAATTCATTTCAAAGCCATTCAAAATGTTTGCTGAAATTTCCGAAGCCACGAAATATGTGAGCCTTGTTTGAAAAAAAGGTATCAGTAACCGAAATCTAAATATCGGGCGGAGTAGGCAAAAATAATTTTCTTTCCTTCATTATTTTATGCTTTCCTAGAGAAAACTATGAACGAAAATGAGAGAAATTTCGCGTGGGTGCTGCAAATCTACGTGATTTTTTAATTTAAGTCTTTTAGTCCCTCGTTATACGGGCAAGAAACTCATTACTTTTAGCTATATTTCTGAAATTTTCAGTTTTAAATATACCGAGCAAAAAGCTTCGCTCCTATATTTTTCGTTTTTCCCTCTCATTAAACAGCCAACAAAAAGAATCAACTTCTCGCGAAGAAAAGATGGTTTTCAAGTTTTTTTAAACAACGCGAGAAATGTAAATTAGTTCTTTTTTTCTTATGCAAAATTACAGGACTAATTTTATTCGTTGTTTGGCTCATTTTTCCTAAAGCTTGAAGTATCTTTTCCATATTGTCTGATTATATTTAATTATTCCAATTCACGTGTAAAATTATATAACATTTATCAAGTTTCTGTTAATAATAACAATATGTCAAGAGACAGACGAGATGATTATAAAAAATGATGGCGGGGGAGAGAAAAAGTAAATATTATAAATTCACTGCAGTTATACGTGATTTAATTTAAGGATTTTATAATGCTCAGGTTTCAAATAGTGTTTAATGGAGCAGAAAATACTCTTTCATAAAAGCATCGACACAGAGTATTAATTTCTCGTTCTTATAAACACGCTGGACTAACATTAAAAAATAATAAATTGTAGAAATGCTCGTTAGAATGCTCGTTAGGTAGGAGGCATAAGCGAAATTACATTTAAAATGCGCTTAACCGTTTTTATCCATTCTCTATGCGTTAATTGGATGCCGAGACAATAAGACGAGCGCTTATTTAAATTTTCTATGCCTATTTCAATTATGGAATTTAAGAAGTAACGGTCAATATTGCCCTGTATATAAGTATGCATAAGCCGCATATACGTCATTGCACACGGCGATATTTAAATTGCCGAGCGATGATCGTCACATTAATCATGATTATCGTTCTCTTGATTCACATAATTTATTAAATTAAACATTCTTATTAAATGTCCATAGCTTTCGAGGATAGATCCATACGCCAAATATATGATAACTTATAATTATTTAAAGGCCTATTTAAAGCCAAGTCATTTAATGGTCATGCACCTTTCTTTTGCAGGCTTTCACCTGAGTGCCACGGTGACGGCCCTTATCGTCTCGACCAGCGGCTTCCGTGAGCAATACAACGTTGCGGTAACATTCGATCGTCGGAGGATCACATCGTGCAACTGCACGTGCTCCTCGGCCGCCTATTGGTGCTCTCACGTAGTCGCAGTATGTCTCCACAGGATACACATGGTAGGTGGATTCGCGCGGGATATGTGGTTTCCAATCCTCTTGTCAAGTCCAATAAGTAGCTAAACGCGGGGGCCGGAACGACTTGGATTATAATTGAGATCTCGAGGCAGACTAACTTATAACTTGAATTATGATTATTCGAGCTAATTAAAAACAAATTTTATAATACGTATTGTACGTGTATTTTTAATGTGTATGATGGCACTGAATTATCGCAGAGCTAGACAATCCATGGAACATTAAAGCTTCGAAAGTTTAATCACAATTCATGTCAAAAAGCACTGAAAATATTGTTGTTTAGTCAATTTATTTTTCACGAATCGCTTTTTTGTGCTATTGTATGAAAAATTGCGCCACTTGCTCGATTACGATCATAAAATTTAGCGGTAAGTTTATTAAGTCATTATATTATAAACGTTAAAATTTACTACGATATTTTGCGATAATGTCCATTAATACGAGCCTCGTAATTTATCTTTATTCGATAGATAAACAATTTATGTATTGAAGTTCAATACGCGTTAATGTCACAGGAGCGTCATTACGATCTCAAAGATTTCAAGCGTAGTTTAAGAATAATTCAGATCGACAGATTGAATATTGATCGGCGATTATAAATATCGTCCAAATAACAACAAAAAACAAGGATGCAAAATCAATAATGCGATGCACTCAATGGCATGGCGCACGTGGTGAAACCGAAGCACGCGAAGGGAAATAATGCTAAATTTGACTTTTGCAGCCGACACAAGTGTGCCTGAGAGCGCCGGTGTCCGAGTCCCTGTCACGGCTGCAGCGTGAGCAGCTTCAGAAGTTCGCCCAGTATCTTATAAGCGAGCTGCCCCAGCAGATCCTGCCGACGGCTCAGCGCCTCCTGGACGAGCTGCTGTCCGCGACGCCGAGTGCCATCAATACGTATTGCGGCGCCCCAGACCCGACGGCCGGAGCCTCAGCCAACGATCAGACATCGTGGTATCTCGACGAGAAAACCCTTCACAAAAACATCAAGAAAATACTCATCAAATTCTGCGTGCCTGCGCCCATCGTCTTCAGGTTGGTGGCAGCTGTATTTTCATTTTCATTTCATTCCGGCCTTAGCGGCTTTCATGCGACGTTATTTAATCGCTGAACATTTGCAGGAGCTCTGACGTGTTACGAAGAGTGCGATGCTCCCGGTTATCGATTCGTTGCACATAATACATACATTTTGTTTAGTAGCGAAATGTACACTGTTACGAAGTACATACGTAATAAGAGTAATAAAAATGTACGGTATTGCTGTTGAAAAAAAAAAAAAAAACTCTTTAAAAAAAAATAACGAGAAAAAAAACATGCCATAAATTTTTAAGAAATTTCAAATCCGTAGGTTACGGCTTAAACGATCTGCTCGATATTCCAACGTTTACCGATCACTTTCAAGTCGCAACAATTTAAAACTCGTCAGAATCGACGAATGACGGTTTCAATCTCTAATCGAACGTTTACCGCTGGTTATATTATAATTATAAAGCAAATGCGCCCCACTTTCATGCCCAGATTATAATTTTTTCACATGCTTCAGTGGCAGAAAGATTTAGTTAACTGTAATGCATAAACAACTTATATAAAGTACGTTTATTTTAAAAGTATGAATATTTTATTAGCTAGATAAGCTTCTTTCGAAAACGACAGATTATATTTCATGCAATTTAATGCTACTCTCAATCAACATTCATCGACCGAAATCCTTATCCTTATTTTATGATTATAAAGATAGAATGGAAAGTCTTTTTATTAAGCTTATTTGTTAGGCTTTATTAGACTTATCTTAGTGCCGGGAAAAAATTTTTAATGTACTTTGTATCTCAAAATTCAATGGAACGTCTAAGTTTTTTTTTTTATTCTTAATACCTTGTGGCTTATAAGGTTTTAATTTTTTAATCACATTTCTCAAAACTTTTTTTTCTCTTTTTTTTCGGAACTTGTAAAGTATATATTTCTAAGCGTTTGATTGATTCACTTAGATGGCTCGTGTAATTTATTTTTACAATCGAAGAAAAACGATCGCGATATGCTTCGAATGAGGCTCGCTGACAATTTAAAGGCTTTCTAGGCGTTCTAGGACATTTCTATAAAAGTAATACTACTTTTCATCAGATACTTATTTCACGTGCCTAAGAAGTCGACATTTTCAATACGTACACGCACGCGCGCGCGCGCGCGTATGTATTGCATGCAAGTATTCGTAGCCAAATATCAATAATTTGAGACTCGATGACAGTCGTAAGTCGTAATCGTACAACCAAACCCAATAAGCTCAATACCAATATGTGCCGTACAATAGTTAAATCACAAGAATACACGACGAGTCGAATACACCCGATTGACCACTTTTATTTATGCAGCGACGTGAATTATCTGAGTACAACGGCACCGCCAGCGGCTGCCGAATGGTCCTCCCTCCTGCGGCCGCTGCGCGGCCGCGAACCCGAGGGCATGTGGAACCTGCTGAGCATCGTTCGAGAGATGTTCAAACGTACCGACCGCAACGCTATCCCCCTCTTGGAGATCATCACCGAGGAATGCCTGGCCTGCGAGCAGATACTCGTTTGGTGGTTCAACACGAAGGTCGCCCTCCTCAACGGCAACAGCTACGGTGGCGGCAAACACGGCAATATGAACAGCAACGCCCACGCATCCCAGCACGCCTGCTCTTCCCTCTGTGACGAGATCGTCATCCTTTGGAGGCTGGCCGCCCTCAATCCCGGGCTTTCGCCCTCGGAGCGCGAAATGCTGCACGGTCAGTTCACGGCCTGGCACATGAAGACCATCGACAAGGTTCGCTTATCATTGCCTTCACATGTGCTCGCCGCTCGAACTTTAGCATCAATCCTACTTACTTTTGGCCTTTTACTCAAAAGGCTTCTACTTGATTATCTCACTTAAATTCTTGCATGCCGAGCAGCTTTATAATTAAATACAATGTGCTCGCTCCACTTTACAAGCTCCCTTTACAAGCTTCACATTCTTGTTTATTATATTTTGTCTCGTAATTTAACTATCTCTCCCATCCTCTCTTAATCAACGCAACAGCTGACCAAGGTTCGAGGCACGCCGGTCTATCAGAACGCGCACAATCGAAACAATGGAGGCGGTCAGAAGGATTCACCGAAGACGAGCTTCGAACTCTTCATAGGCTTCAAACCGGCTCTCGAAGCCTGCTACCTCGACTGGGAGGAGTACACGCTACCCGGTATTACTTATACGGCTAGTAGCAATCCCATGTACCATTGCCCGTTCACGTGTTTCCGACATACCGGTGACACGAGGACGGAGGTTAACCAGGTAAGTGGATTGGCAGGAGGAGCAGCGAATGAAGCGAAGGAAGTACACTCGCCGAATCGACACTCTAATACGTACGTCATTGGCAAACAGGTGAATTCGAGCTCCGCGGTGCTGAATTGCCAACCGCCGAGCTCCCATCATCATAGCCGAAGGCAAGCCTGCCTCGTCGAGTTCAGCTACATGGACCGCAGAAGACTGAATCACCGGTACTTCCCAGGACTGTGCTCACGGGCAGGCGGAGCCGGGGCCGGGGGTGGCGATGGAAATCGTAGCAGCGATAGCAGCGAGGGCTTCTGCGAGAACGACGGCGACATAGCGGACATGCCAGAGCTACCGGTCGTGCAATTTAGGCGCGGCCTCAGTCAGATGAACAATTGCTGCGACACCGATTCGCAGGTACGATCTCGCCCCCTTTTTCTCCGTCGTCTTGAGCCTATTGCTTTAAAAAGGTTGTGCGCTAGCTTTGGATTTTTAATCAAACGGCTGGAATTATCGTGGAGGGATGTCGATGTAAAAACAATTACTCTTCCAACGTGAAACGCGTTTCATCATAATGTTCGAAATCATTTAAATCATCCTCGAGTCAACCGCGTTTACTTTCAATTTTCCAATGCAAATATTGAAACACGGAGCAGATGAATGTAGTTGACAAAAAAAAAAAATTAAATTAATTACCGATCACTGTATCATCTACTATGATAATACACGTTATTTGATGATAATGTTTATATATTTGTTATTTTACCGGATAAGGGATCGAATATTTTAACATTAGCTATATACGAGATAGGCAGTTAAAACAGAGTAATGTAATTAAGTAAAACGAGAAATAGAAGAAAAGCACTAGAAGAAATAGAAAAATTAAACATAATTTCCAATAAAAGCCTGCAAAATAATTGTAAATATAAAGGAAAGTGCTAATTATCATATTAATGGATTATTCCTTTCACATTATCCGTGCACTAATTAAAGGCAGGTCGATAAGGAAAATGATGTCTTAATATATAATAATGCATATTATAATACTCGACATTGGGTGACATGTTTGTTTATTTTATTAAGGAGGGTGGCGGCAGCGAATCTTCATCGAACAGCAACGTGATTATGAAGAAGTCGCATTGTTCGGGTCAGATACGTTCGAATGCCTCCTCCGAGAGCCAGAGCGACACGAGCGATAGCAGCATGCAGAAGTTGGCGAGCGACGGAAAATGTAGCGGCGGGGGCGTCGTGGTGCCGTCGGTGGCCTCGACCGCAGCAACGACGCCCGGATGCTCCAAGACGTCAAGCGCGACAGTCTCGGCATCGACGTCCGCATCCCCGGCGGTCGTCGTTACTAATGGCCAGGCCTCAGCGGCACCGGTCGCAGGAGCGGCCACGACGGCTGTCGCCACGCCGGAGAAGAAGGAGGGTACCTTTGACGGAGACAAGGATCCCTCCAGGAGGCCCTCCAAGGACGAAAGCTCATGCTCGAGTAGCGACAGTCCGTCCGGCGACGAATATAATGTTTATTATTATGATCCCAAGGCGGCCGTGAATAATGCCACGGGCAAGGATCCGAAGGTCGAGACGCATGGCTCGACGACTGCGAACGTCAGCATCATTTTAGGTACCCAATGTCATTTCTTATCTTTTCAATCATTTTTTGTCATTTGTAAGACCGGGACCATTGTGCTCGATACGATGCTATTGTGTATTCTGTAACGTGATAAGTTTTCCTTTGGCGGACCAACGAATTATAAAATGAGACTTGATGCGTGTCCTTGGTAAAGGGTTCTTCTCGTTAATTTTAATTTCGTTGTAAGCCGATTGCTCGATAATAAGGTATTGATTTTTGTTTTTGTTTTTTTTTTGGTTTTTTTTTTTTTTTTTTTGTTTTTTTTTTTTTTTGTTTTGTTTTTCTGCACAATTGCCGCGATGCCATTAGTAAATACGAAATATGATATTTCACGGACGTGAGATTTTATATGTTTCGAGTCTGTCACGACGTTATTAATTGTCAGTGTCATTCATTATTAACATAGAGTGCGTCCATTGCTGGCAAAATATGTTATTGCTTTAATTACATTGCCTGCGCGTCCAAAAAGGCACGGCCCCATGTTCGTTCCAATCGGTTGATCAGATGATACTTGGAGAGAGCCGAGAATAACAACGTACGATCTTCCGTTAAAGCACTCCGATGGCAGCATAATCCTCCCTCTCTAAGGGTCAAGAAAAGATAATAGAGGGGACGATTAGCGAGTCTTGGTTCCGTAACGATTTCCCATTTTTAACCTCGATAACTTCGATAACCTCGATAACCTCGAATAGGGATTTAGGTGCTAGCATGCAACTAGCTAGGAGCAACTCGGTGCTCGCAGCGATTTTCCTATCTCGAATGGAAAATTGACCGTTTAATACCCTGAAGCAAAATGGTGGCGCTACAGTCGTTTCTTAATCCCCACTCCAGGCCCCTTATAGCCGAATCCTTTTCACCACCCCTCTCCTCCTTCTTTTCTCTTAATCGTCGTCCCCTATCAATGCTCCTTTCTCTTTATTTTACGCCCCCTTCTTCTTTTCGTAGGGAAACAGGGCGTATGGGCGTAGGCCACGGTAAGAAGCCTTTTCAAATGTCGAAAGCTTTAGACTCGCGAATAATATTAATGCGCAATAATAAGGAATGCCAACTTACCAGATGACGTTTCTCGATTAATAGTATCGAGTTCCATGGTGCTCCAAGAGCCGCATAATGCAAGAGCAAAGTGTTTCTTTATTCCCAAACGACGATTATTTGGAAGCCAAACATTAATCCTAACTGTCCAACAGAATTTCTTCCAATAGACCGCTATTATTATGCGGGATAGCGATAGCAGCTTATCTCATGCCAATATCCAATAAATTCTCCTTCGTTACTTGCAAGCGTCGGGACTCCCACGTTACTTTCGTACGTCCTTCCTATTTCCCGACGCCACGGCACTACTAAAACGAGCTGCTACAATAGGCACGCGTAGTTCGTTCGTAAGGTATATTTAATAAATCAGCCGCCAGCTTTGTAAGATAAATACCATGCAGTCATGTTAATGTCGCACGAGCATTGATCCGTACTCAATATCAAGAAGTAACAAATCGATTAAGCAGAAGAAATATTGACTATTCACAATAAATAATAAAGGGGCATCGAATGGAGTATCGCACGTCCGTAGAATATTTTAATATTTATAAAATTATTTGCTATAGTAAATGGTATTAATACATTTTTTGCCTCTTATAATAATAGGTAATCTTAAGATCGCCAAGGACCCGTGGGACATTCTCTTTGCGAGGGCAGAGGGACTTTACGCTCACGGACATACACGAGAGGCTTGTATTCTCGGTGTTAAGCTGGCCAAGGAGCTGCTTGCAAATCCACCGGATCTCATGATCGAAGTGCCTCCTATGCCCGTCAAGGGCAAAAGGAAGAAAGTAAGTGCATTCGGCTATTGTCAATTAACGCGATAATCGAAGGCTGATATTAATGAAGCACGATGAAATTTTTTCTTCAGCAACAAGTGAATCCCGCCTCTCATCAGCTAACCTGTTCAGCCTCGGCAACCCTGGCAAAATGCGGTTTCCTTTGCACGGTTCTAGCCGAAAATCCAGAATATTATAATTTGGCCTTCCACGTCGGTCTATTTGGTTTAGAGATGGCTAGACCACCCGCAAGCACCAAATCGCTCGAGGTAAAAGTCGTTTTGTATTAAATAATTAGCTTGTACCACTTTGTTAAAGCGTGCCTGGCTTTATAAAATATACATAGTTTTTTTTTTTTTTAACCGTTAAATCCTATCAATTCAAAAGCAGTATTTATTTCGGTATACAAGTTTCTTGACAATTTTCAATATTACTTCACTTTATTGCCTGCTTAATGTAAATAAGGCACGTTTGTTTAAAGTAAACGCTAGATTAATAAATAATGCGGCTTATTTTAAAATTCAATTAATGTCTATTTTCAGGTGAAACTGGCTCATCAAGAAAGCGAGCTCGTGAATTTACTTAAACGCATACCTTTAGGAGCCCAACAAGTTGCGATGCTCAGGATAAGAGCAAAACAACTTCGGGACGGACTTCTCCGTTCAAGGGGTCATGCTCTTCTACCAATAATGCTGGCAAGCTTCATCTTCGATGCACTTAATATGCCAAGTACGAGTATACTAATAATGATTATTATTACGTAGCTTTTGTTTACGATTAGAGAAGATTATACGGTGTCTGTGTATCCCTATAATCCTCGGACTAATGATAAATGATCCTGTTTTCAAGACTATTTTACAGCACTATAATTGTCATATAATATCTCTCTCCACTCCACCACCCCCTCCCTCCATCCCTCCCTCAAATAGACATCCCAATTATGATTATCATCATAATAATAACAATAAATAATAATAATAATAATATTAATAATTGAAAATAATTGAAAATGCCATCATGTGGTATCGTTTTGAGAAGGATCGTGTTGTCGAGAAAACAAGAGATATGATGACGGCGCTTTAATTAATGTTTATCGAATGCAAAGTGTTGATTAAAATCATTGTTAACTGATTAATTATAAGAGCGGGGAATGATTCGCAGGAATTAGACCGTTCTCGGAGATAGACGAGAACTTGGGTTTTGATGCGGCGGTTGCAGCACTAGGATTAAAGGCGAATGTAAGCGAGGCAGATCATCCGTTACTCTGCGAAGGAACTCGACGTCAACGGTATTTTAACGCAACATTCCTCGCCATATTTACTTTCTCGCTTCTATTCAATGACGCATTCACTAACGTTATAATTCCATTCCAGAGGAGAACTATCTATAACACTCCTGGTCTTCTATAAGGACGAACCTATGAAAGTTGCAAGAATTATGGATAAGCTGCTGGATCGAGATGTTCATCAATTAATAAAATCACCGATAGTGAGCAGTTACTACAGCTCGAATCCACCGACGAAGAGTCAGGTTGGTATTTTATATCATTAGATCATTAATAGCGAATAATAGTCGGAAAGTCGAATTAATGTCGAATGACACCTCGCGAAAGTAATTACGCTCGTTCGACATCCATAATGAATGTTGAAAGAGATGGGTTAACGTCGAGAGCTGATTCGCATGATCAATCGGTGAGAAAACTTGCCACCAAGCGACTTTTCTCAAATATCGCTACATACATCCCCGATCCTCTACCTACCTCCTCCCCGACCCCGCCACCACTCTCGCCACCCTCCCCGCTCACCCCTTACCATGTCCCACTCACATCATCCGATATTTCCATATCACAATCGCAATGCCAATATTAAGTCCGTAAGATCGTAAGCTTAACAAGAACGAAATTTTAGTTATCGAATTTTCGTCGGGAAAAGGCGTGCTCTTCGCCGTTAACAGGTCCAGAGGCGTCCAGCTCGAACGAGGGAGTCCTGAGCGCTAATAGCCGGCCCCATAGTAGCACTAGCGCCGAGCTGGAGACGAGCATGAGCACATTGACCGTACAGCCGCAGCCAGCCCAGCAATCCGTCTCAACCAGGACGAAGGAGAACAGGTAGAGACAGCACTCGCGTGCTCCATACGCGACTCTCCTTACGGAAAGACATCGTATCGCTACGTTATTAGTTGCATCGATAAAATTCACGTCCCTGTTATTATCTGCATCATCATTGGGTATAAAATTTTAGCGTAGTGGCGGTACATTTTCATTCCGTAACGGGGCCCTCGCTCCAAGGACAACGCTACCACTCATTAAAAAATTTCAGCTCATCCCGGCACAGGTTCAAGAGCAAGCGGGCGTCGATCGCGAAACCATCGATCCCGAATCAGCCGTCGGAGGCTGGTGCCCACTTTATGTTCGAGCTCGGGAAGACCGTATTGACGAAGGCCGGGGGCAACAGCTCGACGTCTCTGTTCACTCAGGCCTCGACCAGCCAGAATCATCACGGGCCCCATCGCGCCCTTCACATGTGCGCCTTCCAGCTTGGTCTGTACGCTCTGGGCTTGCACAATTGTGTCAGTCCGAATTGGCTCAGCAGAACGTACTCGAGCCATGTCGGCTGGATCACGGGACAGGCGATGGAGATCGGCGCACCGGCAATTTGGTTCTTGATCGACAGCTGGGAGGGACACCTCACGCCACCCGAGGCCGTCAGCATTGCTGACAAGTCGAGCCGAGGCAGCGATCTCAATATTGTCAGGGCTGCCGCGGAACTCGCTCTCTCCTGCCTACCTCACGCTCACGCCCTCAACCCCAATGAGATTCAAAGAGCCATTCTACAGGTACGCATCGACTAATTTTTTTTTTTGCCGAGGGATGCGCACGACGAATAACATCCCATTGCACTCATTGTCCCAAACCGTATGATTATTGTACATATATACGTACATGAAATCTGCACATTGTGTACACACACGCATACACTTTTAATTAATTAAATGCTTATTGTTTGTTATTATTATTGCAGTGCAAGGAACAAAGCGATCTTATGCTGGAAAAAGCCTGTATCACCGTTGAAAATACGGCTAAAGGTGGCGGAGTTTATCCAGAAGTCTTATTCCAAGTTGCAAAGTATTGGTACGAAATGTACTTGAGGGTAGGTTGCAGATTTTTTCACCATTCTCAAGTATATTAGCCTCGAGGTCGCGCGACGTTCACGCTTATAATCCGCATAAAATTTGCATTTGTCGCAGCACACGCCCGGGGGAGAGCAGCAAGACGAAATGCCCCATGACTCTCTGCAGCTGGATGCCAATGGGACATTAATGGTGGAACCCTGCCCTCCCGTCGATATAGCAACCGGTCAATTGATGCCAGGTCAAGCACAAACGGTCGTCGTGACAAGCGCGCAACCTCCGCCACAACCTTACGTGCATCCGGCGATAACGACGCTGGCTCCTTTGGGTGAGAAGAGTACTTATGAATGTCAATCTTTAATCAATGACAGGAATATAAATGACCGCCGCGCGTTTAATACACTTGACAAGCAAACTATGTCCTCGCGACTGTCGTTTGTCCTCGGTATTGGCTCTTTACAAATTGCCAGCCCAAAATAATTGGCCGTATTTTCAGCGTGAATCTCTTGCAAGGACAAGCTGGCCTCGTTGATATGGACGAGACCCAATCAGTCAGGAGTATTTGACAAGGAGAAATACAAAGCCAATATACTGTTTCAGAAGTTGGTTTACCGTATACGGTGAGCCCGTATAGCTTCGTTCACCCGCATCATCAATTCCCGCATCAGCCGTTCGGTGGTCCGATGCCCCCGCATCGCGTCGCCATGCCGCCACAGCCGCCCAACATGCAGATGTATCGCGCCTATCCACGTCATCCGGCCCATCCGATGCATCATCCGCAGATTCCGCATCATCCGCCGCAGACGCAGCCCCCGGCGGTCTCGCAATTTTACGCGCCCCAGCCGACCGTCACAACCGTCAATGTACATCCGCCCCCCGGCACTCAACATATGTTTACCATGCAGCAGCCCGTGCCCATTAATGTAATCACTTTATTCTATTTTGTTTGTTTGTTTGTTTGTTTGTTAATTTTAATAAAATAACTGTTTTTCATTTGAGTATATCGAGTAACAATTAATAGGAAAGCTCGGGACCACTTTTATTCAATTACTATTTATTCAATCGCTGCTTTCTCCATTTTTTCTCTCACTCACTCTCTCTCTCTCTATCTCTCTCTCTCTCTCTCTCTCTCTCTCTCTCTCTCTCTCTCTCTGTTCTCAAGACTGTTTTACTTAAATATTTACTCAAGCGACCAGAATCTTTGTAATTTGTTATCGCGCGTAAGTGCGTAGCGTAAGAAAAATTTATATTAAAATGGCGCGAATGACTTTAACGATAATGATAATTAAATGGGCTGTTCTTAACCCTATGCTTCAATGTCTTGGAAAAGTAAATTAAATTACAATTACCGTGCAAGTGTGAGCAAGCTCAAACTAAACATGACACTCAAACTCAAACAATAATGACACTAATTATTGATTATAATTATTATCGCAGGTACAAGCTGGCATTTCAGGACCAATGCCCGGTCAAAATGGCTTGCCTGGTCCAGCCCTGATACAGGCACAGCCTATCATGTCAACCGTCCGCACTCAGCCACAGGTAAATATGCCAATTCAAAGCTTATCAGCACTTTAAACGAGCATCCATCTTTTTTATTAAGATAACACCATCAGTGTTCTTCATTCGGTCATTAATTACAATGAATGAAAACTCAAGCGTATTGCCGGGTGACATCTTATACATATAAAAACGACTTATCAAGCCTCAACTTCCAGTTGAAGGTGTTTAATGTATTTGAAAATTGTGATTAACCGTGCACCGTATCCTATTTAACAGCAGCAGGTACACAGGCAGAACCAGTCGTTCACGCCCCAGCAGTTCCGTGCTCTCGTTGCGGCTTATCGCGTGGGAATGCTGGCCCTGGAGACACTCTCGCGACGCGTCCACGACGATCGACCGCAAGCGAAATATGCGCGCAATCCGCCGTATGGCGAAGACGTCAAGTGGCTGCTGCGCGTCTCGAAGCGTCTCGGCACTCAATATTTGCATCAGATGTGCGTCACTGTCGTCAACAGCATCGTCAGTCCCTTCGTTCTGCATGACGTCGCCCTCGAGGCGGCTTTCTACCTCTCCAGGAACAATCCGACTATCGTCATTCAGCAACTTAGATCCGCTCTCCTGGCGCCTCTTGTACACAAATGCCAGCAAATGTAAGCCTAAAACCTTTTACTTAATACGCCAAGTTGCGCCACGACTTTTTGTATGATGAATATTTTAGAATATCTTGGACTTGTATTCATTGACTGATAATATAATATATATCTGTTTGAATGCCTGGAGTCTGTTACACACGCCTGTGCCTTTTCCATTTCAGGTACTTTCAGAGTATGCACCAAAAATTGTATCTTCTGATGCCAGCGGATTACGAAGAATTTGCTAGTCTTGTACGCGCGGCAAGAGCTGCCTTTCACATCACTCCAGAAGGACACACGCAATTTAAGGAATGGTTGCAATCTATAAAAAGGTAAAAGAATATTTGAATGTTCTTGATAAAATTTCCAATTTTAAAATGTCCTAGCAACTGCTGGACGAATCTTGTATAATGTTACACAGAAGAGGATGTTTTACGTTATCTCACGGCAACTCATACTTTATAAAAGACTCTTGGAGAAAAATAATCAATCATGCATACTTATGTTTTTATATTTTTACAAGATTCAATATTTCAATGTTTCATGGATTCAGGTTCAAATGTTGATAAATAGTGCATTGGAAATTGATCGCTCGTAAATGTCGAAATAGCATTAATATTTGAACTATTAAAAAATTTTATTAACCACAGTATATTAATAGTAACTAAAGTGTAAAATAAATAGTACTAAAGTGCACGTCGACGTATAATGCATTGATAATTTGTGTAAAATTTGTACCGAAGCAACGGTTTGATAGAAATTGTCGTTTGATAGATTATAGACTCGATAAAAGCAGACATTATGAATCATTAATTTTAATGGGGATTGTTGTTGTTATTATTATTATTGTTGTTGTTGTTGTTGTTGTTGTTATTGGTATTGTTATTATTATTATTATTATTATTTATTATTATTATTATTATTATTATTATTATTATTATAATTGGAACAAGGTTATATTATTCATTTTAAAGGCATGTGTAACTAGATATTTTTGTGTAAATTTTATAGGTCACAATCGTGCAACAAAGATCTCTGGATGCAAATTAACGCGGCGCTCCAGCAAAACGGTAAATGACACAAAGTGGAACCATGGCTTGCGCATCGGACGCAGCAGAATCCATCCGAAGATTCTCACTATTCCCCGACGGCGTCGGGGACGTCAGTTACGACGGCTGCAAATACCTCTGCCACAAACACCTCCACGGTCTCGACGTCTGCATTAGTGGAGGAATTGCCAGCTGTTGATGTATCGAGCGTCGACACGAACGATGACGTCTCGAGTATGATGAGAGACATGGAAATGCGCCAAGGCAACTACTTTAGCAGACGGCGCGACGACTGGTATCCTCATTATCACAACGCCGGCAACCTAAATAGCAATATGGCCGTGGAGCAGCAGCAGCAGCAGCAGCAGCAGCAGCAGCAGCAGCACCAGCAGCAACAACAACAACAACAACAGCAGCAACAGCAGCAACAACAGCAACAGCAGCAACAGCAGCAGCCGAACAACCGTACGAGTCACAATCGGAGCCTCTCCCCCGGAGGCCTTACGCACCGCGCGTAGATAAAGCGTCTCAATTTTTCGATAATATTTTTTTTTTTTAGTTAATTGTACTTCTATGCTAAGCTCGTGTATTGTTGGATCAGTAGCGAATTTTAGTGGCGGGCCTTGACTGTTTAAGTCGATTTTAAGACTGGATAGATCGATTTTTCTTTTCTAATTTTTCATTTATTTCGCTATTAAGTAATTGTCAACATTATGTATTAATATTAACATGTAAGAGTTTTGCAATATACTCGAATTGAGAATAGTGTGAAATAATCTCAGTTGTTTGTAAAACTATAATGCACTATTGACGATGGTTGGAGGATAAAAAGGCAATTATTATTTTGATGTAACATGAGATTAAGAATTTGAAGTTGGTATCGAGGAAAGAAAATGTAACAGTGTGCCCTGTGAGAAATTGTTTTCCTTGCACATGATTGTTATCTATAGCGCGGAGGTCGATAGTTAATTAACAGTTTTTCATTGTACGTTTGAGTTTTCAAATTTTAATACATTTTTATAGCTTTTCGACGTTTATATTAGATCAAAATATTATTAGAAATAGCGAAAATTAATAAAATTGATAATGAAAACTTATAATGAAAGATGGTTTTGTATGTAAATGCAAATAATACAATAAGTTTCGACTTCTCATTAAAAGATTGTGTGATAACTTTGAATTCTTTGAAAGCACGAGTAAATTTAATATGCATAAACTTGATACATTATAATAAAGATAAACGTGAATGGAACGAATTTTTCGTTGATAAAGTCGCAATCATTTTTATTTTGCGACTAATATGGATAATCTTATAATACTCTTTTTGAACGAAGCCTAATAAAATTCCATATTGTATTTTTGAATCGAATACATTACGTATTATTTTACGATACAACATAAAGAGGAATTTGATATATATATATGTATATGTTTATGTATATATATGTATATGTATATGTATATGTATATGTGTTAGTGAAAATTTTGCTACGTGCAAACTTCAAAGGAAAGACTTTTCATTCAAGGTCCGCTGAATATCGGCTCTTAAATTATCTACTTATTCGCGAATGCTTAGAATGTTTCTTTTAGTCAAGAGGATAAATAAAATTTTAGAAAAAATAAATGCAGATAGTGAACATGCATATATTACGTGTTGAATTCGTGAATTAGATATAAAACGTAAATTTGATCGACACGCAATTATCAATCAAAAAAAAAACAAAAAACAAAAACAAAAAAACAAAAACAAAAAAAAACGAAAAAAAAGTGAGAAAAACGGAAAACCGTTTTTAATGTCGATTCTGTATATCATGTCACGCATATGAATAAAATATTACGCTCTTATCGAATCAATCATCTTCATTTTAGTTAGAAGAAAGTGTTTTAAGCTACAATTAGATAGGAAATTTTATTTTGAAACTCTAGATAAGGTGAATTCTAACGCCTTGTTTCGCTTTTGTGAACAAGTGATGGACAAATTTTAATATCGACATAATGTCTATTTATATATATAAAAGAAAAATATCGCCGAATCTTAACGGTGACCGTATAGAAATGATATTTACTTAAAAACTATTAAATCCGATTTCTCCGTAGCGTGTAGAATATTTTTACTTTATCTCATGCTAATCTCCCCCCCCCCGCCCCACCACCGCCAACCCGAGCCCCCCCTCTCTCTCTCTCTCTCTCTGTCTCTCTCAAAAACTCAATCCTTTTCTCTCGTATTTTATTCTTTTGCTTATTATTTTTGTTTATTCGATGAAGTTAATTCGCCTATTTCTGTATTATTTCGTAAAATGCGATTTATCAAAGTTACACGAGCGCACGCGCCCACGCCACACATACGCACGTAACATGCTCTCGCGCGCGCGCTCGCGCGCGCTTATATTATGATATACATTACATGAAATCGCAAACATTTTTATTTTGTCATAATCGACAATCCATCGAGGAAAATGATCTCTGTAATTTTTAAATTAAAATTATTTAAAATATAAATAAAGGAATGAAAATTAAATAACATATCATCGGTTTTGAGCCACCAATCCAATTTCACTGACTTTAACCTGCTCTTGAAAACCTAATGTCAAATGCAAGTCAACGTAAACTTACCAAACATCACATTCAAATATATTATATATTGAAAATCGACAACTGTATCCTAGTGAAAGCTGAAGGAAAACTGGAGAAAATCTCTTAGGTGGCTCTGCAATAGCAAAAATATCATTTACATTATGTATTTATATTGTGTCTTCGTTTCTGTAAAATTGTATCAATTTTACTTAAAGTATACTTGTTACGGAAGCGCATTCTTTCCTCCGGTAAGATTTCTTTCTTTCCTTTTCTTTATTTTCTAAAAAAAGAGAAAAAAAAAACGAAATACGGAAGTACGAAAGAATTTTAGCGTCCTCGTATTCGATTTTGCAAATAGCTTAAGAAAATCATAAATAATCTGACGGTAATTGTAAATGTGGAAAATTCGTTTTTAACGCCGCGTTGAGATACTACACATCCAAAGTCCCGCATTGCGCAGTTTTTTAATCATCCACCAAACGTTTGCTTTACTTTTTTTTTCTTTCTTTTCATTTTAATTTCTCTCTTTTGTTTTTGTCATTTTGGAGCAATCAGATAAAGTATTTAGAACAAGAAACAATGAAATAGAGAGGAAATAAAAACGAAAAATCAGCCCAACGGAGAGGTATTTTTAATTCGCAAGGATCAATTCATTGTTCGTCAAAATGACTGTCACGACACTTACCTAATGACATTGCGTGGAATAACGCTGCGGAAAAGAAACGATAATCTAAATATAATTGTTATTGTTTTCTTAGTATTGAACACTGAACAGTGCCTCGTCAAAATCTATGTGAACACTTGTATTGAAAGCTGAGAATGATCAATGTAAATTGCGACATTGTCCGCTCACTATAACGCATATATTATTCGCCAGTGTTAAACTTAAACGTAACGAAGAAATGAAAAAGAAAAAAAAGGAAAGAAAAATTTTTGTATAACGTTAAGATCAAAACAGTTGTATAGTTGAGGTAATACATATTTAACGATAGTAATAAAGGAGCATAACATATTCCCGGGGCCATCGTCTTCTCGAGTGTAAGCACCCATTTTAATTCATTCATTTTAATGTCAAAAGAGCAAGAAAAAAAAAAAAAAAATTCAAGAAAAATAAGGCTCGATCGGCCCCTGGATTTAGTTTGCAAGCAATACAGCGGTGCATCGCACGTTGCTAGCACGCGATAATAAATGTATTGCTGTAATCGACGTGATCGACGAATAATTTTTCATTGTTTGTGGCGGACAGATTTTTGGTGTGTCGTTCTTCCTTGCTTTCTTTTTTCTTTTTCTTTTTTTTTTTTCCTCATTATATCTTAAATTTTCTCAATTTCACGGAAATATAAGTCGATGACCAGAAGAATACGTCATATACGATATTTAACTATAATATTTCTTAATCTTATTATTAATCTTTTTAATATTATCTGTAAATAATATTTATAGATAACATGTAAAATTAAGATAAGTAAATATATAAATATTATTTAAACTTCTTTATGATATTGAATAATAATGAAATATTGTGTATTAACGTGTAAGAAGAATGAAAATCAATTGGCACTGTTTAAGGAAGCTATTAACGATGCTCAAATATTTTAAGATTTTTGTGTCTGTTCGTCGATGCTTTTGGACATACGATAAGGGCTTCGTGGTAATTAGTGGCCATACGATTTTCTGAGTATATTTTATATTAAATATTTCGTACGATTAACGTTAATTTTATCTCAATACTATGTGACTAATCTGAATTAGAATTTAATTGCGTTAAAATTGATAAGCATACAAAAATCTCTTTGAAATTATGAATTTGAAGTATTCTGTAATATTTAATCTATAAATTTAAAGGATAGATAAATAATGAGCGAAAAAGAAAGCAATAAGTTCAGAAAGCAAAAAGTCTGTTACGCCATGTATTTCAGGTGCCAATAATTCATGAATTAATACATTAGCCGATTAGAAAAAAAGCATTATTATAACGCAATAAAATTTGCAGTCTCCGGTCGATTGTCAAAAAATTCACGTAAAAATATTATTCAGGTAATATTGATAGTCATGATGTCATTACGATACATAATAATTGATATACATATTGATAAATGGACTGGTTTACAAAAACTTTGCGAGTCGATGTTTCGCAGATTTTTCGAACGATCAGTTTTAACATTTTTGCAAATTATACTTACAATCTTCTATTCCATTACGAACATTCTATTATGAATAAAAGCGTATTATTATTTATAAATTCAAGATCGTTTTCGTTTTTTTTTTTTTTTTTTTTTTTTTTTTTTTTTTTTTTTTTTGTTGTTGTTTTCTTTAAATTTACATAAACAAACAATTTCATTTCGATTAAAGGAACAGTGTATATTTTTTCTTATCTTTTATCTTAACGTATAAATAAATTTCTACATATTGTAAATTCGGATAAGAAACGAAAAATCTTTTCAGTAATAATTGGTATAATTCGTTTAGTGAATCGGATATTATAAATAAAACTGAGGAAATACTACTGCATTGTGTATTTTTTATGAGCAAAGTGCCGTAAATTCAACGTCAATATTATAAAAGCGATGAAAGAAAAAGTGCCGTTGTCTTTGAGTGTTATTAGTATGCTGAGAGGGTTTCATTGTGTCGCCGCGTCGATTTCGCAAGGAAAAACAAACGGGAATTTCACTTTTACGTCATTTACACTACGATAGCGATTATAGTTACCTAAGATTATTAGGCTAAAGTGTAAACTGTATAAAGGTATCGAAATCGACATCCCTTAATATTTATTAGTAGGCTCCTTTTGCCGATACAAGCAAATAAGCGTATATACTAAAGAATCTGTCCTTAGATGTTAGAGAGAAATTAGATTAAACATATTCTAATTATTAATATTGTAGTGGTAAGGTAGAGTGCAAGCGCAAAGTCCATTTTGGTGAATCTTAATTTTGGATAAATTGATTAAATAATGTCAAGTATATTTCTGTTTTATCTCATGATAAAAACGTATAAATTATTAGTATTTTCTTATATCACAATCACAATAAAGTAATTTTTTTTTGTTTTTTTTTTTCAACAAGCACTATTAAATTTTCTAACAATTGTTAAATTTATTATGCAATAATTTTTTCATGGATGTGCAATGTATTTCAAAATTCATTGGGTGTCATTTAATTGGTAATGTATTTTTCTGATCGTTTCTTTTTTTTTTTTTTTTTTTCCGCTAAAGAATTTCGATATACGAGATGATATAAATATGTGCGTTTCTATTAATTTTCGTGACTTGTCAGATATCAAATAAATTAATTTTAAATTTATTTCCTAGCTTTTGAGCAAAACACCTTCATTATTCGAAGCATATTATCGCACGAATGAAGCAAATTTAATTGTTGAAAAAACATATAAAGGGTAACCGCACGATGAAGATGTTGCATATGTAATAAAAATAAATAGACAATGCATTGGTAAGAACAGAGAAAAAAAAATTTTACTCGCGTTTCTACTCCTTCACCAGCTGAAGTGATAAAAAAAAATAGGTATATAATGTTTACAATGAAGTTTCTGCTTTAAAAATCATTTTCCTCTCGATGCTAATCCTCATCGGCTTAGATGCTTGAGAAAACTGTTGATCAATCAAACAAGAAAACTAAACTGAATGATGCGCAGAAAAGTAAGAGTGATGCGGTGAAAAGATATCTATTTTTACACTTGGTCAAGAATAAACTAATCGATAACAAAAACTTTTTGTCAAAAGTAAGAAGAAAAATTACCAAGAAATGGAAAAAAAAAACAAATAAAAGAAAATGAGTGATGTAAGCCAGACGATTATTTACATTCTAAGATTTGTCTGTGGTCCGATATTATAGAATATATTAACAAAAGAAACGTGTAGTAATTCTATTTGTAGAAACGCGAGAATTTTTATCAGATGATCTGAGACAATTGAGTAAAGGACATTGCCTGTGATTTTAAACAAAAGAAGAAATTCTACCGAGCACGTGGAAATATATGCATTATACATATATGTGTGTCGACGATTAGAAAAACTCGACTCTTACAAGTTCTTTGAAAATTAAGTGGAAAGGAGCATGATACAAAAATAGAATGTTATTTCATTTTTATGAGATTGCAATGTCTTTTACTGGTTCAATCGTGTTCATTGAATTGTATTTAATATTTCACTGCAACGCGTTACGCAATAGATCATCAAATAGTTACAAATGTGTCAATGTACAGCATAACTATTTTAATTGTGTTGAAATATTATTTATTCGAGATTTCATTATATATTTAATGAGTACTCACCGAGAATATGTTATCATTATCATTATCATTATTATTATTATTATCGTTATTATTATTATCATCATTATCAACATCATCATCATCATCATTATTATTATTATTATCATCATCATCATCATCATCATCATCATCATCATCATTATTATCATTATTATTATTATTATTATTATTATTATTATTATTATTATTATTATTATTATTACAACGTTCACATTATGAGAGTGTAAAAAATTTCATCGCAGTTTTATTTCTTTCTCTATGTATTAATAATGTCTAATTGCAAGATATGGTAATTACTACAACTGCATAAGCGAATGATGTTTTTATTCACTTTAACCAATACAGAAAGTGCGATTTTATCATAAACTATTTTATTATTCGTAAAAATAATTTTAATAAAAGAATTCAGTGTAAAAAATGAAGGAATACGAAAAATATGCTTTATCAGAAATAATAGAAATATATTTTCCGATAATCTGTTGCGAAACTTGATAATGAGAAGTTGCTCTAAATTATAAAATTTATAGAAATATATCTTCGGTATCTTATGTGACTGGGACAAAAATAAATGAAATATTAGCATTTGTAATACGTCATCGTCGAATAAGTATTTATCATATTAATCAGTTCTTCAATCCTATTTTTCAAATACTAGGTTCATTAAAAGTTTCATTGAGTGCGATTTTGAAAAGAATTTATAGAACGAATCAGCTATGACTTTTTAAATGAGCTGCGATTAACAATCGATCGTTATTTTAGCATCAAGTTTAAATAAAAGCATAATTGAACATGAGTCAATCAAAAGAAATTGCACTAGATATACATTAAAGTAAATGTAAAATTTTAAATAAAAGCATTAAAATTACAAATTTGCCATAAATAATGTACTATATTATTACATATTTTTTCTAATTTTAGTAATAAAATTTTTTAGTATGATTTTAAGCAGTTTATAAATATCTTTCAGAAAGCATTCTTAATAAATCGTAAATAAAAAAAAAATATATACATAAAAAAAGGTTTTTTTTTTATTTTTTGCTTGTAATAATTAAATTGGTACAATATTTCATTAACAAATGAATCTTCATGCAATTAATTTGTCTTAGTGAAAATGCCTTGAATATTAACTGAAATTTCAGTAAAATAAAATCGACGAATGCGAATTACTTGCCAGTGATATATGACTAATATATATATATATATATATATATATATATATATATTATGCATATGTGTCCGTACATAACTTTTAATGACTACAATTGTCAAGAAGACGAAATATACACATTTAATACTGCAACGGGCGTGCAATTAACCGACAAAGGAGCTAATCAACTTTTATCAGTGTTAAATAAATAAATAAATAAATAAATAAATAAATAAATAAATATATATATATTTAGAATGTTAATTAAATTACCTTATATGGTACATTTTTCTTCGTAACATTAAGTGTGTGTATCTAAGTTGTAGAACGCTAAATGTTTATTCGAAATATAATTGAGTCTAATGAATTAAAAATTTGCCTCGTAAAACAACGAATATGGCGCATAAAAATATTTTTAGCTAATTATTTATCGATTATATGATTATATGATAAGTTATTCGATTAATTATGTTAATATTAAGTAATTTAGTTATTTTCTACCGTTTACATAGTGCACGTTTTAACAATATTATTTAACAAGATTAAAATATCATAATATTGATATAAAATAGTTGATTTGTCACATAAAAATATATTGTTATTACGTCTTTACAACTTCATTATTCTATTGATTGAAAAATTTTAATACACCAACAATCATGGTTGTCAAACATAAATGTTTATTACAAATCATTAAAATTTATGTAGCAGATTATAAATATATATATATATATATATATATATATATATATATGAGACTTTCATACACATTAAAGAACTAAGAAATTTTTATTCGCATTAATTAATTACATTTAATTTTTTAATTGCATCATAATTAGAATTTTTTTTTTGTTAATAATATGTGTATTATAGTAGTGCGTTATTCCGTATTGTATTATGTAACAATTTTTTGATGTCATTTGAATCGTTAAAATAAAAAAAGGAAAAAGATAAATACAAGATAGAATTTTATAGAGGCAAATTTTCGAGTCCGTTTCAGTTGTTTTGTATAAAACTTAACAATGAAGAATTTTTCAATTTAAATTCATTTACAATATCGTAATGTAAGGTGTTTATTGAGTCGAAAGCTTTGAAACTTTGACTTGTAAATAATATAAAATTGCTTATTAATACACGTTAATTATAATAATATTAATATTAATAGTGGTACTTATATTAATAATAATAATATTGCTGCTATTAATTATTACAATTATATAATAATTTTTATTATATAAATAATATTAATAGTAATATCGTTACGAAGTCGTCCTGCGAGAGGACATCTCACGGGCAAATCGAGATCAATCTATCTTATTGATAAATGAAATTTTAAACGACCTAGACGACAGTGAGAAAAAATGTAAGAAAAGTCGTAATGACTTGTAAATGATTGGCGAGGACAGTGCGATGATTCTCCGAGCGCGCGATATTTAATGTTTTTCCTGGCACGCGTAAGACAAGCGCAAGTGAGACAAATTCACTTCCTTACACATTTATTTTTGCTTTGCATACGACTACTCCAACATATATTTTTGGCAATATATTATTGATAATTATTAGCTTGCTACATTTGAAAATATTGAGCTTACGCCTACAATCGTAAAACGTAAATCTTTTTGCGTGAAATCATAGTTCAAGTTCTCATCAATAAACTAATATTCTGCTTCACGTAAATGTTAGTTCGATATTACCAAGATACTTTCCACTATTGCATTTATAATTTCATTAAAATTTTACCGTTACAACAATTTCAAATGGTAAATTTGCAATTTGATTGTCGTAATCGACAACTAATATCGACTTTCATTACAAATATCGATAGCCAATGATAATAATTTCTTGTAAAAACGAATTATACTTGTGAACTCTATTGCAAAAAAAAATTTCTTTTTTATTTTACATAAAGTGAATTAAAACGAGTTGTTTATATCATGTGTTTATAGTTTTAGTCGACTTTAGCAGAAGCGAAAGTCATTATCTGATACGTGTAAATATACGAAGTTGACGCATATATATTTATTAATATGAAGAAGAAAAAAAAATGATTCCGCAAAAGTATTATATTTTTCTTAAAAAAAAAAAAAAAAAAAAAAAAAAAAAAAAAAGTATCAAGCAGACTAAGTAAAAAGGTGCGTAGCTTAAAAAAATGCATAAGAAATAAATTACAAATAAGATAGATAAAAAAAAAAAAAAAAAAAAAAAAAAAAAAAAAAAAGAACAAAAAAAAGAAGAAAGGGAACGAGAGATTTTCAAGGGCAGAATTACACGATAATTATAATCAGGAAATTCAGCGACTTTGGAGACGATCGCACGGTACTCCGCAGTAACTGAGCGATAGAATACATTCATGTGGATAAAAAATAAATATAACTGTAATATAATGATGCAGAAGATATAAACGTAACTATAATAAAGAAAATTAAAAAAAAAAAAAAAAAAGAAAAATATGCATAATCATTGGCGATAGTCAGCCGGGCGTCGCGCATCGCGCAATCGTACGTGCGAATACGATCGAGACGGATTATAGTAACACGAGGACAGAGAGATTTAATAAGAGAAAAATTAAGATAGCAACACTGAAAAAATGGCCATGTTCGATTGCGCGTCGATTATGCGCGTTTATGCACATATAAATAAATATATGAGATGGTTATAAAAAAAAAAAAAAAAAAAAAAAAAAAAAAAATTGTTTTATATGCTAGGTGTTTTTTCTCCCCGATTTTCCGAGTATGCGTAAGCAGGCGTAGATATATATTTCTCGTAAACGACGAAGACGACAGTTTCGAGGGGATGGTTGGGCAAGAGATTTGTAAGAGGGACGATGGTTTGAGATTGGCCAATGGCGAGAGATTTGCAGAAGAATAATGATAATGATGATTTCACCGTGCGCGTAATTGTGCGTACGGTAAGTGAGAATAATCTGTCATTTAATCTCATTCAAAGGTTATCTTAATGCGATTACTATTATGACTATGCCATGGTATAATGCTCATGCATATTGTGAGGTGGATCTATTTATGAATCCGTCGATCGTTGATATAATCAAACGTGTTCTGAGTGAATTTTAATAGAACACTTTAAATTAACACTGACTTTTAATTTCACCCATATTGTCCCACAACTTAAATAACGATTCCAAACTTTTATTCTGACCAATTATAACAATTTTCTTATTCTACTTATTCGTTCTGCAAATTGTGCTTTAAAATTGGCTGACTTTTAATTTCAAAATATTCTCCCATGAGAATATTTAATTTTGTTTTTTTGTTTTTTTTTTATTTTTTTTGTTTGTTTTGTTTTTGTTTTGTTTTTGTTTTGTTTTTGTTTTGTTTTTGTTTTTTTTTTAAATAAGACCCACTCGAAAATATAAATTATTCATATATACGTAAGATGGAATTTCATCTTGCTTGAATCAATAATAATATCTTATTGAGTCAATCATTAATTGAAATAATTTATATTTTTCACCTATACAATATATAATCATTACAATGTACGATGATTTATAATTAAAATTTATTCTTTTAATGGCTGGCATTTAATCGCTTTCCCGAACCTAACTAATGAAAATACACACGCGATGCTTGATAATTATTAAAATTATTGTTTAATTTGCAGTTTAAAGTGAAACTTATATTCCCATTGATTAATAATTAACTTGATAATATTGGATAAAAAATTTTATTCAATACAGCTGTTTTGAGCGATTATTTTTATACTAAACTGTTCAATTATAATAAGTTACAACTATGTATATAGTATACTATACCTATACATTGATCGAAAATGGTAATATCAATACAAAATAAAGTTTTTATTAAAAATAATGCCGTATCATGTTCTACATTAATCCCATTCTATACATGCACAGTCGCATGTAATCTATTAAAAATATGTCTTTAACAATAGTTAAAATATTAAAATATTATTTTCTCTTGTAATTGTTAATTGAATTGTATTTGTAAATAAAATTGAAATAATAAAAGATTAAACAAATATATTTTTAATATATTTTTAAACCAAGTATGACTATTTTATATAACTTTACTAATGTACAGCAGTCGTGGCCGAGTGGTTAAGGCGTCTGACTAGAAATCAGATTCCCTCTGGGAGCGTAGGTTCGAGTCCTACCGACTGCGAATTTTTTTTTTTCTTCTAAAATTTCTTAATCTTAATAATTTTTACAATCGCATTGAAAAATTATAAACAAAACGATAATTTGAATTAATAAATTGTCGATTTGATTTTATTGCAAATTCATGTTACGTATGCTTTTAGAATATTTTTTATATTTCACTTATTTATTTATTTATTTATTAAATCGTACTAAATTTATATTAACTTTTTATTATGTAATCCGTTCAGTGCACTTTATTAATAATTTTATTAAATAATCTATGTTTTAACAATTACTTGTGAAGCTTTTGACAATTTAATAATTTATTATTACCGAAATATTAATTTGTATAAAAATTTTCGTCAATATCGCTATATTTTACGACAAAATTGCAAGAATATTTTATTTACTTTTAATTTGCGTATCACACATGCATACACCTCTGTATGCGAGCGCGTATATATATATATATATATATAGCTTAAGTATGACTTGTATATTAACATAATGAATATTGTATTAAGTTGGAAAAGTAGTGCTATTGAATTTCAACAATAATATCGTTATTATTGTTATTAATATTGGTAGTTGTTGTAACAAGGGGACAAGAAATTTTACCGTATTATAAATTTTAAATTAATGAAATTGGGTGGGAGCGGTAGTTGGGAAGAGGGAGGAGGTGGGAAAGTCTTATGAAAGCGACGGGGCCAAGAAATAACGCAAGAAATAAATTCATCATTACCAACTAACGTTAGTTCATTTCGACATGTTTAAGCTACGTTGAAAACATTTTTAAGTTGTAGTTGGGGACTTTAATCAGTTCGAAATTATAAATGAATACGGCCACGATTAAATTTGTTCAAATGTTAAATTTTATATTATCATTATAAATGTGGTTGGTGGTGGGGCTATTATAAACGAGGAACCGCGTCAATGTACAGAATCCAGAGTCGGGGCTAAAGTTACACATGCCCAAGCTAATTATTATCATCGATCGTTAGCTTAATGAATCCGATCGGGGCTATAATTTTTGATTTGAAGAAAAATGTCGAGCGAAGTTGAGCACATATGGCGGTGAGGAGAGGAACTTGTATGGGTGAGAGAAGCAGGTAGGTCCGTGAAGCCAAATTTGTCATCCGGCAACCTGATCTACGATACGAATATAGCGGAGCGAGGGGCAGGGGGCAAATTGGATTTACCGCATTTACTTTCGACTAAAGCAATATGGAAAATTCTTATAGGACGCAATGAAATTTGATTATACTGGAGGATATGTATAATAATATAAGGAAAAACGGCAAGGATCGTCACGCGATTTATAGGTTAGGGAGTTCTCTTTGTCCAATTGCCGATATATCGAAAATTTTTTGAAGCAAGATAAACGATGCGTGCCCCATGAAAGAACAATAAGAGACCTCAACGATGAGACTTGCGACGCGAAATTCGAGTTTTTATGCTTTGAATAACGAGGCGAGAAGTAAATGATTTTCCCACTACGAGTGCGCGGCATTTGTAATCACTCGATAATTCTATTACGCGCCATTGTAATTTGAAGAACAATTCGCTATACTATGTATTGCATTATTGAACTTAGCCCTTTATTTCCCATCTTTATTACAATTTTTCATTTTCAAATCACGAAGAAAATGATAGTAAGAATATGTTAAATGAGACGTAATGTCCAGTCAGCTTACGAGGGATGCAATAATTGTTAATATTGAAAATTAATATACTTTTTTCTCAAAATTATTTACGATTGTACTTTGAAATTTGATACAAAATTCCCATAGATAGTTTGATATACGCGCAGAGCTTAATTTTTTTATTAATTTTCGCTGAAAAAAACATTGATATGTTATAAACATGTCAGTATGAATCTTTGTATCCGTACTAGATGAATAATCTTGTGCTTAATTCACAAGATTAAGCACAATTTAATACTTTAATTTACATTTAAACTTCAATATACAAACGGTATTATTAATCATTTGATCATATTAATTTGATAAATAATCGACTATTATTTGTTCAAATAAATAATCTGTTTATAAAGCAATAGAAAAATTATGGTATCGATAATTGTAATACCTACTTGTCTATTAATTATTAATCACTATTGCAATAAGCACGAAGACAATTATTAATTATCGTATACATTATTACGTACTAATTGTTCAAGTATGAAATAAAATTTTTAATACGTAAGTCTTCAAGGTTTATTTAACAGTCCTTCAAGATAGAACGATTATACATTTGCAATTAATTTCTTATTAAATTTCACTTGCAAAAAAATTCGTCTATTTTCTTCGCTTACAGTTAAAATATTTATAAATAAATAAAATACTAGTTGGTCGATTAAGCGATAGAAAAATGAAGTTCGATATTATATTTGTATTAAAAAAAAAAAACAAAAAAAAAAAAAATAAAAATAAAAACAACAAAACAAAACAAAAAACAAAAAGAAAATAAACGAAAGAAAAAATGGACAAACTTTCACTGCGATATTCACATTATTTTTAGATGATACTTTATAAATATTTCTACTCAAGGACAAAAGTACAATCCAACAATAGATCATTGAGCTGTTGTATTATTGGCATACGACAAGCCAGTGTTTTAGAGATCCTCGTGGTCTCTTCAACTATTGTCTACTTAATTTTTCTCTCTTCCCCCCTACCCCCCCCCCTCTCGTTCAACGAAAATAGTAATTTCATAAATCACTAGTAATCACTCAACAGATATTTCAGAAGCAGCAGTCAAGTGAAAGCGATCGACAAAAGGATCGACAACGCGACAGCGAGGTACTTTTAACTTTAATATAACCTTGAAAAATTTTCGTAAAAAAAATAAAAATGTCATTATAAGAATAGATTATCATTAACGGGTAAATGGCTTCTCCCGTACGCCGTCTAAAGCAAATAAAACGTAACGTTAAGCTCGATTTAATAATCGAGCGATTTAATTTCAAATCCTTTGAATTTCCAAGTTATAAAGCCGATGCTCGATATAGCCTAGATCACGTGAGTTTGTAAATGTTTGCGAAATGCGAGATTTTCATCGTCGAATATGTGATTGACAATGGCGCACAATCGACTAACCGCCAAGAGACGAAAAGAATAGATCACTCCGATGGAAAATGTAGAAACGCCGTCGATTGAAAAGCCCAGCGCTTGATCCACATGCGATCGTCTAAATTAAGAAGAATAAAGGGGACGGCGCATCATTTGCATTCCATGGCTCCTTTAACGCGTAATCGCGTGCGCCTCGTTACATGTTGACGTTTCTCAGCGAGAGTAAAGCGGCACCTCGGAAAATTTCCCCCTTCACGCCACTATCAATCTGCCCACGATTGACGCATCGTCGCGATTCCGATTCGCGATAACTCTTTGCAAGTGATAACCGGTGATTATTTTTACGAGCGACGATCGTGAATCTCGCCTACAGCCAACCGTGAGTGAAGTTTCCGATCCACCGAGTGGAAGATTTTCGGCGTATGTCGTGCGTAGGTGGAGCCGATTATCGATTATTTCCTTTTACATTCAATACGTTTGTACACACACACACACACACACACACACACACACACACACACACACACACACACATTCATTATTATTGATTACAGATTATATATATATATATATATATATATATATATATAGATATACATACATACATACATACATACATATTCGCACCGATTATATTATCATCTATGTATGAAGATTGAAATATGATGACGCACGTTTGAATATTAAACATACACATAAACAAACAAACAAACGAACAAACAAACAGACAAAAAATAAAAAATATGTCTCGGCGATGTAAAGGCCGACGAAAATTGATTGGTTGGGCGCTTAATTTTATCTTAATCTTCATTATACCTTATAATTAAAATTATAAGCCAATTTTATTATTATTATTTATAAATACTAATAAAATTATGTATTCCTTTAATATTATGAACTGCATGTTAAATTATAAAATTTCATACTAGTATTGACTACATACAGGCAATTTTTTTTCTCCCCCTATTATATTCCATAATTGTGCCAAGATTAAGGAAAATTATTGCTTAATATCAATAATATCGTTAATTATTTGTATAAATAATACTACTGAATTTTCTATTACTTATATATCGTGAAACGTCCTTTAATATATCGGATAAAATCATTGAATATTTTGAAAATTGATTACAAACGTTTAATGTTTAATAGACGCTAATATTTTTAAATATTTTTTCGCCAAGTAGTCTAATCAAAATATCCTTCCCTTTAATTGACACACGATCACATAAATGTAACTATTAGCGGTGTAGTTATATAAAAAAATATGTAAATTTGGTTATGAAGGAAATTGGAGGAGAAAAAAGGAGAAAAAAAGAGGAGAAAAAGGAAAAAAAATATTACAAGAAAATTTAAAAACTTTGTTTTCCAGTCATTCTATAACTAAGCAATTTTTAAATTTATTACAAGAGTTATAGAAGAAAAAAAAATTAAATTAAAAATTAAAAATAATCCGATATAAAGGCTTCGAAGTTGTATTAATCTTGTTATAGATGAAATCGATTAATAATTTTCCTTTGAAGAATATTATTAATTGCTAATATTATAATTAATTATTAATATAATTAATTACCTCTAAATAACATTAATTGTGGATTTCAAATTCAATATGTACAAAGTAATCATTTCCTAATTTGTCGCTAATAAAGTGCCTCTATACACAAATACATTTAATAATTTACATTTTATTTAATACATTCTGAACATAATTTGTACGATTAATTATTATAATTATTATTTGTCATTCGTTTGCCGAGTATTGCGAAGTAATGAAACTAAGCATAACATAGATTATTAATTTGTTTAATTGTTATTATTATTATTATTATTATTATTATTATTACATATTATTCACAAGGGACATTTATTCGTGACCGATTGTACGTGATATATTAACATTTATTCTTTAATTACAAAAGCTCGTCAAACAGCTTTCGATTAGATCTTCTATTTATTAATGAAAAAAAAAATCCAAAATATCTTGAAATGGTTTAAATAATACTATATAAGATAAAGTTTTGTGTAGATAAAACGAATTACCTTAGAATGTATTGTTTCTTAATTTCTTGATAACATGTTTGTAATTTGAAAATAATTTATTAAAATAAGAAACTTAATGCACATTTTCAGTCTTTTATATTAACAATAAATCACACATTAGGATCTTAAGTCGATAAGTAATTGATACATTGATCATAATCATTAGAATAAAATATGGCCAAAATCATTTAAATTTTAAATAATAAGCATGCAATTAATTTTTTGCTTTATTATATATTAGATGGAATTTTTTATAATGCTAATATAAATGTTGATAATTAATCAGATGTTGTAAACAACGTTACGTCTATGTTTAAGATAATAAATATTGCAAACTCATTATAGTATCTTATTATATTGTAATCATTTTATTTATTAGTAATACATTGATCATTGATTTTGATTAGTAATCTAAAATATTTAAATGTTCGTTTCATTTTTATCACATATTTAATTACAATGAATTAGTTTTAATCATATCAGTTTATTTTTACAGTATGGATAAATTGATAAAATAGAAAATATATTTATATACTTATGAAAACTCGAACTCACTATAACAGATTTTAATTAATTTGTGTCAAGATTTTATGGATATTTGTCACTTTTTTACTTCATAAGTATATTCATTCATAAATAAATGTAATTTATAAATTTTCAAACAAATCCAAAAAATTCAATGCAATTACTATTTATATAATATATATAATTTATAATAATTCAGTTGAAATAATAAAAAAAAATATATATATATATATATCAAGTAATTGCGTTGAATTTTTTGGATTTGTTTGAAAATTTATAAAGTATATTGTTGATGAAACCTTTGATTATCGCGTAACAATGAAATTCCTAACTCATTTTAACTGAAATATTATAAATTATTTCATGTAATTATAATTTTTGGTTGTTTGTCGTGATAAGATGTTAAATTCTATGTAAAATCGACATTCAGTTCATAATAAATTTGTAAATAATAATTTATAATTAAAGATTATAAGTTAATTCTCGAATATAATATTATATTGTTATTTGTTAATTTTATTGTTAGTTATTTGCTAAAATTCTGAATTTAGCTAGTTATAAATGAATTTTATAAATGAGCTTTATTAAAATATGTCAAATATTTATTTCTTCTTATTGTTTTCAAGATAAAGTTTCTAAATTATTAATAGCTACCATTCGAATCTGTTTATATAATTTTTCTTTTTATGCTCCGAATAATGTACAAAGTATTTGAAAAGTGATTTAGACGAATTCATTTTTTTTTTTTTCTCATTCAACAATTATAATGGCACATCGTTAGAATGATTGATAAAAACTAATATTACGAAGACTCATGATTGGTAATGTAATAGAAAAACATTTGTGCTTATAATGTTTTAGAATAACTAAATTGTTTGCCAGATTGTGAGTAAGAGTGTCATAAAAAATATTCATTTGAAATGAATTTTGATAATATTTTCATCATCAGTTGTAACGGAAATTATTACTGCGAACGTTGGTTGATTAAAGGTAAATTAAGGTAAATTAAGGTAAATTAAAGGTTGATTAAATTAAAGTTGATCGAAGGTAGATTACATTCTGAGTACTTAAACTTTTTCATTCGCAATAAAGTTTAAAACAAAAATAAATTTATGCCCGCCACTTTGATTTCGAATACAATATTACTAAACGATCGCCTCTCCCCCCCCCCTACCCCTCCCTCCATCGAACTAAGCTAATGAATCTCAATATCTTCCCCCGCCTTCCGCCCACCAAACACCAAAATTTGCATTTACTATGAATTTGCCCGAAAAGTCTAAATCTAAAACTCGTAAGTGTTTGGAATATTCGAACGGAGTTTGTCGACAACAAGCGAGCTAAAATGAAATCACCCGAAGCTCCGAATAAAAGTTATAAAGAGCGGCCAAAAGGGAAGTGGCGTCCCCGTTTGAAAGAAACTCGGTAGTTAAAGATGCGTTGCACAATTGGCGGATGGGAAATAAATTTTCCGATATCCGCGATCACGTGATGGAGGCTCGCGCCTAACGTAATCGCCCACGTATCGCTCACGTTTTCCCTTGATGCGGCGATGCGCCTCTGTCAATATTTAAGGCGATAAGGTGCCGCCTTTTTCTTTGTTTGCCCTGCGAGCACGTGAATTCCACGAGGATACCTTCATTTTCCGTATCGATCGCTCGATTTCCTGCCTCTCGAGGCGAGCTTGCGATTGGCGAAGCTGGCGGGGCCGGGGGAAGCGAGGGATTTTTTTTTTTCACAATTTTTTTTTGGAACGAGCGTATCGCGTCGATGGTCGACGGTCCTGTTTCATAATCCTAAGTGAGAAAGTTCTCCAGAGAAGATTCTGCAGTCTGTTTGGGAATGATGATGAGGAATTTACGACCGTCTACGTTTAACTACGCGGCCGAGAATTTTAATAAGGAGCACTGTCTATTGCGCAATCGAGCAGCTTTGATCTATCCGTATGACGATGTTTATTAAATATTGGTAGTTGTTAATAATTTTTTTAATTTAAGCGCGTAACTTTCTCCCCTGAATATTCTTTTTAATTGCCAAAGGAATAATAAAAATTAAATTAAATTGAACTTGAGTATCAATGATCAATCGATCGCACTCGAAATTTTCACCTTAAATCTATTATCCGACTTTATTTTTACATTAGTGTTGATGGAATGGAACAAGTAGTATTGTGACTAAGCTTATTGGTAACAAAAATTTTCTTAGACAAATTGTCATAATGACGATAAAAATGTCAGTCAAGATAGATAGCCTTTAAAAATAATAAAAGTAATAAAATAGGCCCGTTGTATCGTTTTCTCTTATTTTTGCTTATCCATTATCAATATTATAAAAAATGACTCAGTGAGAAGTCAATTGATACGTTGCGTTCAATTCCTAAATAAAAGATAATTATAAAAATTCAAGGGCTTTTTTGCTTTGTATCGTCGAATTATTCGAAACGAAATAACGAAATTGGCGATTAAATGATGTTATTGCGGTGAACGGTGAGCGGTGAACTCAGAACGGGATTGGGGGGTTGGGGTTCGGTTGGGTTGGGGGGGGGGGGGAGGAAGGCATGGAGAACGGAGAGGCATGGAGAACGGAGAGGCATGGAGAACGGAGAGGAATTTGATTTAGTTTCACATTAAGGTTCTAACTAAGCTTTCACCATCGATTTGTCTTGTGGCCGATAAAAAAAAAAAAAAAAAAAAAAAAAAAAAAAAAAAAACTTGATACCGATAGTCTGATTTACGTTTATAGCCGGTATATTGTTGTCTTATCAGTTTATAGTATTGGAAAATTTTGCATCATCTTCGGCATGAATTACCGCTGAAATAATTTCTAAATATAGCTTATCGTATATCTTACATTTTGTATTTTCATTTCAAGACACCGATTCCCCAATACACACGCATATCATAAATATAAATAAGAAGCAAAGATTTCGTTTAATAATGTAAGAGCCACTTTTTAATATCGCTTTATTAATTAAATCGGCGAAAAAACGTTGCGAAATCGGCCTCTAGAAATACGGGGAAGCGAGAGGTCCCGTGCGAAAATCAACGGACATCGAAAGAAAAGTCGACCGCTGGGTTGTTCCTTACCTACCGAGAAATCGCGAAATTCCTTGGGAAAAAGCAAGGACGATCGACTAAAGCATCCCTATCCAAAGCCTCCTCCTCTCCTCCTCCTCCTCCTCGCCCTCCCCCTCCCCTCCGATCCTCGAGAGCGTCTTAGCTACTAACGTCGGAGTCTGCGCGAGATGGATGCGGCGCCGATTGATATTGCGGGGCGCGGGATTGGAGGGTTGCGGAGGGATCGAAGAAGCAAGAAGCGAGCGTTACCGCGCTGCTTACGCAAGTCGGAAACGATAAAAGTCGAGGGCGATAACGGCTTTCTGGCACGTGCTGCGCCTAAGTGAAACAAGAGAGCCGAGAGCGAGGGAACACGTGCGGCGCATTCGTACCGCGACGCGGCCCTGTCCAATTCCACGACGTTTGAACCTTCTTTTTCCGCAGCCTGATAAGCCGTTTTTCCTTATTTCACTTGATTAACGCAGCCAGCGGAGTGGCTTTGATTATTATCGTGTCGACGTTGTGCACGGCATCTCCGCATCGACGCTTATTAATTATGTGCGCCGACAATGCTTTTCGCAACGCGAGTCGCGAGCCAAGCTTTTGGTGCTCTTTTTTCTCTCTTTCTTTCTTTCTTTCGCGATAGTATTCCCGCGGTAATCAAGAATCGTGCATTTGTGAGCATATTATTTGCGAATTTTCTCTTCTTCGTCTTCCTCCTCTTCTTTATCTTTTGGTTTTAATGAAAATTATATAAATGTTAGGCCGTTTACGTAATGAGTTATTATTATTTTCTTTTTTTACCGATAAAATAATCGCTTCCCTCGCATTTTTAGAATTAACGAAGGATATGTCTTCTCCATGCATTGACGTGTCTGAAAATTCCAATTCCTAGGTGTTGCTAAGCAATAGTGCACGTGTGCATTGTGCACGATAGTAGTGCCAAGACTGAAAAAAATATTATATAATAATCATATGTAAGATGCTAGATGCTAATATGCTAAATATTGCTAGTTGTTTATATAATTAATCTATCATTTATTGGTATTTAGTAAGAGAATGTATTTATAATCTCTGAATTTATCGGTAGATAATATATTCAGATAATAAGGAAAAATTATGGACAGCGTCTATAATATCGTTTCGTCCTTTTGAATTATCAAATTCAATCCTGAAATACAGATTTTTTAAATTTGTTTCATCACTTTTCATTGATCTCGAAGAATGTATTTTTAATGCTACGATTATAAGTACATTATTGATAAATACATTATTGAATTATCAAAAGGCTTTACGAGGCTGCATTTTAGATATATTGGAAATTTGAATTTTTAAAAAGTTATTCCTAGAATACGGCAATATTTCAAATAACAAATTCTGTAAACGATAATTATCAATTCTGTTAATTTTTAATATATTGTCTGGCATATTGTAACTTAGCAAAGCACACATAACAAAATATGCACATTTTTTAAATTAACGATTTTTAACTTGATTGCCACTACAGCCTCACGCGTGCGCGTACACACATACACACACGCACGCACACGCACACACGCACGCACGCACACGCACGCACGCACGCACACGCACACACGCACGCACGCATGCACGCACGCACGCGCACACACTTCTTATCGTATAATCCAGGACTCTGGCATTCAGCTATGGTAATGTAAAAAGTTTAATTTATACAAGAAGTAAGGATAACAAGATATTATTTTTATTTCCATTTAATATTGGTAATTCGTTTTTCAAACATTTTTTACCTTTATGTGGCATCATTTTTATTGCAGTAAACTGTAGTTTAATACATTGACCCGATAATTTGTATATATTGTTTCCACATTTTTTTATTTTTATCACGAATTAATCGAAAAATTATCTTCTTACTACCGTTAAAGTTAAATATAATTCCATATAATTGGTCATATACATGAGAATGATCAATCGAATCGAAATTATGGTGCAAGAATTTTTATTCGACTTAAAGAGTTTCTAAAAGTTTTTCAAAATTTATGCAATGATTTAAAATATAATTTTAAATTTAATTATAATTTTAATTTCTCATAATAGCTAATAAGATGCTCATATGCGCACTTGGTAAGTGCACACGCGTACGCGCGCACACACGCGCACACAGGAACTATTGCACGCACGCAAGCGCACATACACGCACACGCACGCACACGCACGCACACACACAGCAACTATTGTACGCACACACATGCACATATATTTACACACACAAACACACAAACACACAAACACACACAGAGGCCACACAAACACACACAGAGGCCATACACATAGGTATTCTGATGCCAAGGTTAAACGATGTAAATGCATGCATTGATTTACGTGTGTGCGTTAGTGTGTATAGTCACGCGTGCTTATACGAATGAACAAAATACTTAACTAGATCGATAGATCATTTAAATTATAATATTTGGACATGTAAATGGAGATACATTAAATTTATTATGCGTGGTGCATTATATTTATACTTTATGCTGATCTCTGCTATTTATTATTGTTAAAATAAAATAAATGCATAATGTTGCGATGGGCGCAGGTATCTAGAATTTATTTTTATGACTTAAGAACTTCTCGTGGTGAAAATATTTCTTCCTCAAGCACAATATTATCGTTGTTTATTAAATTATATTACATATATATATATATATATATATATATATGATTATATTATTACTATTTTATAAATTAAGTAATATTGAGCTTTGTGGCAATAAAGTCAAATCGCAAGAATTTTGTACTTTTGAATCATTATTGTGTATGTGTTGTTAGTTGTAGAGAAATAGAATTAAAAATAAGCGTCGCTTGTGTAGCGGAAAGAATTTGTGAAAAATTCAAAAGAAAAACATTAATTATCTTCCTTTGAATTTCAATATAAATAGAAATTATCTTCTATTGCAGTAAATATACTATTGTGTTTGTGTTGACTTTCAATCATATATAACTATATTAATAACAATACTAAACTAAATTATTTTGAGTTATATAATAAAACGGCACCATTTCATTGATCGATCGACAATCCCTATTTGTTCATTATTTATTAATCAAAGGGATGGATGTTTTGATTCCTTAATGCAATAATTGTCGAAATTTTGCAATATTACGAATAAATGATAAGTGAAATGAAAAAATTTTAAATTATTAAAAAAAAAAATAGGTTTTCTCCTTTATAGTTAAGTTTTCTCATACATTTCCTTGACAATAACAAAGTTCATAACTATTTTATTTGATATTATTATCCACAATGTAAATAAACTATATTTGCATCTTAGTTTAGTGAATCTATAAAAATATGTTAAAGACTTAAAGAGTGCAATCGTCGAGTAAAATTATTCAGTAAAATTGAAATAGTATTAATTGCAAATTGAATGGGCTATCGAATAGAAGATAGTAAAATGTAAGGAAGGAAAGTAATTTCGAGCAATTGAACTCTTTGAAAATGAAAAGTGGAGGAGAGAAAATTATAAGTAAGTCCGCAATATAGTGGAAAATTTTACAATCATCAAGAAATTTCAAAGCTTCATTCTTATATAGCGATATTTTCCCGATAAAGAAACTATGTTAGATTTTTAACATAATTGTATTACAATATTATGCTCGTTATAATTATTATAATACCGAGTACTTGTTTTGTTCGTAAGGAGAAAAGACGAATTTAATTTTGTTTAGTTTTTAATTTATCTATGCCATTTGCCACTTGGAGTGAATTATTAATGTATCATATTTTAGCCCAGTGTCTGTCGGTAATTTTTAATTCTATATTTAATAATTTATTTATTTATTTATTTTCTGTCGTACGCGATAGGATAAACGATTGGCGTTATTATTATTATTATTATTATTATTATTATTATTATTATTATTATTATTATTATTATTATCGTGCCACTTGTTTTTGACCCTAATCGCTTAGGCCGTATTTTGCAAATGGAGCACATTTGACGTAAAATACTAAGCTAGGAGCTTTTGTCGAACGATTATTTGTGAATGAAAAGGGATGTACGAGGAGATGACATTGCTCGCAATATCGCGAATTATTAATAGAAATTGCATTCGGTGTGCTCCAAACTAAATGCAGATCCCAAGGAGAATTTCCCTATTCCCGTCGACGACATAGACTTTTGCTCCGAAGAGCGCCTATCATCCATCTAATCTGGCGTCCTTCAAATATCGGCTCGGAAAGCATCGCATGCTCGGAAAATCGAGAATCGCTGCATCTTCAATTGTTATGTCGGCTCGTGTGAAGTGGCGGGCGATAATGGCCGTTTACTTCAAACTTCGTACCTCGAGCTGAGCACGGGCAAATATTACGCAGTCCTATGTAAACATGGACGCGGGTTGAAGTAAAAATAAAGATAAATGGCCGATAGAATTGTCGCCGGCGCGCTCAATATTTAAAGAGTGCCGCCCGCGATGTTTTCATTGGCTTTCCAGGAATGAAAGGAAGGGAGATTGTAAAGTCGCTGGCACGGAGGTCGGATGAACTAATTGCCATGCAATTGGATCGCGAGTGGACGGTACTTGGCGTTTGGTTTTGACGTCGGGGGGTGGTGGGAGAAGAGAGACCGAGGAGCCGATGTAGCGACACGAGCAGAGAGAGAGAGAGAGAGAGAGAGAGAGGGAGAGTGAGGCGCTGTGATATCGGAAAACAGGCTGCGCGCGCACTTCCCCGCTCTTTTTTGTCCCGGGGGTTCGCACCAACAACTTACGGAGGCTTTATATATGACGTCACCCCGGAGTAGGTCGCGACACACACACACAGCTGACGACGGGCCGAGCTCCACGGCGACTCCTCGGCACAGATACCCGCCGGCTACTAACCACGAGGATACACTTCCGAGTGCGCCACTCTCGCTCTCCTTCAGGTATCATCTCGCTCTACTTCCGGCCCTTCCCTGGTCCCTCGTATCATTTCCGCAACTACTTTAACCACGCGGCTTCACTGTCAACTGTCTCGGATTTACGTCAAGGTACTTAATCACTATTCCATCGTTTTATTTCTCTCTCTCTCTCTCTCTCTCTCTTTCGCTCTCTCTCTCTCTCTCTCTCTCTCGCTCTTTTTATCCCGGTGCCCCGTACTCTTTCACCCTCCCATCAGAACCGGCCAAAGGCATTGCCAACTCACTTACTTACAAACGTACTTTGCGCTCCTCATCCTTAACGCTTTCACACGCCGTATTTTTTACTTTTGCCATTTGCAAAAATGCCCTCGAGAAACACGAATTGTGCCGTGTCAAGTGAGAACGAACGGCACCCCCTGAGTAAAGGGCGTACGGCCATTCTTAGAGGGCGTCTATTCACGGGACACTATATTAAACAAAAACAAAAGAAGAAACCAATAGAAAAGGATGAGAGAGAGAGAGAGAGAGAGAGAGAGAAACAAAAAATCCAGTACAATTTCGTTAGGCGTTAAAAGTCGCTCGGTGAGGGTGGAGTGGTGAAAGGCGGGAGGTCGATAACGAGTTGGCGTATGCAAAATTCTGCCGTAGCCTCTGTCTCTCTCTCTCTGTCTGTCTGTCTGTCTGTCTCTCTCTCTCTCTCTCTCTCTCTCTCTCTATATATATATATATATATATATATATATATATCTCCCTCGCGCTCTTCATATTCTTTTGTAGCGATTTTGTTTCGTGCAAGGACTTAACGTCCTTCAGTGTGTGTGCCTCGATCGCGGATTTGGGGAAATCGGTATACAGGCGCAGCCTCGCTGCTTAGTTAGCCGCTGGTCTACTTTCCCGACATTCTCTTGTTCGTTCCGATTGGGCGTGGGGTGGATGGGCATTGCCTATCAATGTCCCTTTATCGATGTTATTTCGGACGTAATAAACATAACATAAAATCCTTTTTATGCACGTCAAACACGAGGTTTCCATACATACTTATTACGTCAGTGTAAGATTTCATATACACGTGAATATGAATTTTGCTCGTTTATTTGAATTGCAGCATTGAAATTTGTAATTTCTCCGTTTCAATAATCTGCCTATTGTTTATAATAATTATGTTTTAATTTTATTACACGGGGGAGTGAGTGGCGTGCGTTTGTTGCCCTCGTAACGCCTACAAGTATGTCCATTAGATATTTTCAAACAATAGTTTCGAGAAAATTTTCAACAGCCATACGTCGCCATTGTATATTACCAATGTGGATCTTGAATAACACTGATAAATTTGAGAAAAATAAATGTCTTACAAAGCGCTCAGAAATTTACCATCAAGGCAAATTCTTTTATGCAACGTCATCACTTTTTATTATTAATGATAAAGTATGAACTTATTGGATAGGCGTGTATTGGAGCAACCTTAGTCATAAGTTGCAAGTTTCAATAAATTTATTTATATTGAAATGTGATGAGCAATTGCTTGTAATAGTTGCACGTACACTAGTGCATTCGATCTCGTTAGCTTGTTAATAATAAAAAATTCTTGTTTTCCATTTATACGTTTCGTACGTTTCTCATGTTGCTTATTGCACTTGTGATGATTATTCTTTACAACAGTACGACGAGTGCGTAATTGACGTATGACTTTTTATAAAATGTTTCAGAAACTTTCAGAAGCATCGCAGAATGATGGCCGAATCATTGGAGCATATGCCTAAACACGAAACACTGAAATTGCGAGAGCGATACATCGGGTAAGTTCTCTTCTTTACTTTTTTTAATCTAATCATCGTTACATTTACACTATAATCTCTCAAATTAAAATCTTGCAATTACGTAGCTAATAAATCACGTAATTTACCAATTATTGCCATTTACTTCTTCTTTTTTTTTGTCTACTTTTTTCTCTGTTTTTTTTTTTAATTTGTTTTTTTTTACATCTGTCACGTTTGTACATTTGTACAATGCAGCCAATTATCACGTATTTACAATTAATTAGGTAGGCAATGCATTTTATAAGACACGCATTCAAGTAATTCACTGATTTCATATTAAACAAATTTTATTTCCTATTATTAATGTTCATTATGTCTATTGTGAAAATAGTATGAGGAATACGTCAATCTACCTACTGTATGTGCGAATGTAATATTTATAAGTAAGAAATCATCGACAAATAACAAATTGGAAGTACTGCAACTTTCCAGCTCAATAAACTGTCAAAAGTTCGGACAAAACTGCTTGCAAAATATTCTATCGATATTTCCATGATTAAGCAGCAATTTTTGTAAAAGATTTGAAAAACAACATAACAAAAAATACCGATAGAAACAAAAATAATTATTACAAATAAATAAAGGAACGGAACAATATAAATATAGTATACTGCCAAAATTGTAACGGAATTTCTTAATTTCTTAAATATCCACGAGCCATTGCAACACATTCTCGCTACAATAAAAATTCTCTTATCAGTATCGCTCAGTTATTCAAATGCTTGAAGAGATAAAATTCTATAATATTAGATTTATCGCTATAAATATAAATTTCACTCTCTCCAAATACACATGGATTATCAAATCTCGGCTAATCCTATCGTGTATTATTAATAATGCGCGATGGATAGGAAATAAAATGACGAGGAGGACGAGGAGAAGCGACAGGGTGTCCCCAAAAATTCTCCTAGCAAAAGTTCAAAAAAAAAAAAAAATAAAAAAAAAAAAATAAAATAAAATAAAAAAAAAAATAAAATAAATAAATAAAAAAAAAAAATAAATCCGTCACGAAGATAAGAATGATGAACGTTGCGAAGCGCAAAGTCATCGAGCGAAAACGCAACTCGAAATTTATCCTCGACCCGTGCGATTATTCGCCGGCGATGCCAAGCGCAGCCCGATAATTCCAATCACTTGGCTACTCGAGCCTCCCACGCTTACCAACTCGCGGCTGATAGCTTATCGAGACGAGCCTTATCACGCCTCACGCCCCCCCACCCCCACCTCCACCCCCTTGAACTATTGTTCCTTCACAACGAGGGACACCTTTGCACACGACCCTGGAAGATGTAATTCCAGGATTACGATGGGCCGTAACGCAATGCGCGCACCACGAGTTTTTCAAAAACGTTGAATGACGTTGCGGGTCAAGTGATTACGTAGCCGGCGCTCGTTTTCACGAGGTCATTATTTATTTTCGCCTCTTAAAGTGTCCATCTTGATTGCTTTCGATGGGTGAGATGTAGTAACGAATGGATATTACCCCCTCGAGACCTCAAGCCGATGCATCAAAGCATCTTCCTTTAAGCTTTTACGACGGTTTTCGATGCTCACTGCGGTCGGTCGGTGCTCACTTGGTACGACAGTTTATCAACAATTTTTGTTTTTCTGTTGTTTTCTTGTTTTAGCTTACGCTTGCTCGAATTATCGAAAATTCAAGCGACGGCAATTCATAATTAAGCTCGGCCACCATTTTACGAAATTTTACGAGCTCTTTCGTTTTATTGAATATTCGTCTCGACCGGATTCGCGTGCTTTCTCGTGCTAGAAAATATTATTCGATCACCGTGTCGGCTTTAACACGCGTGTGAAGATATTTTGTAAATCATTTGGCGAACCTCGAGTTATGAGGAAATTTCAACACTATCATTCAGAATTAGTCCGGCAAAACTTTAGTCGGACTTTAACACTTTTATATATATATATATATATATATATATATATATATAAGATACTTTTATCCTCTCGTGTCTAAGAGCTTTTATTTCTTACATTACCTGCTTTCCTTTTTATTAATACAAATTTATGACAATTTTCTTATATTTGTAAATCACACAGTTTTTCATAATGCGAAGAAGGAAGCCTAATCTTTCCATAAAATTTGCAAATATTTATTTTAATATTCATAAAGTAACGTTGTTATAAAAGTTCTTGTTCTTGGGTCTGTATTTATGCTTTAAATAAGTATTTCTCTCAACTTCTTCTTTCTCTTATTTCCCTTCAGATATATTATAATTCAAACTTATTTCAGTTAAAAGAAATTAATATTTCAGAGAGTCGAGTTTCTAAGTTTATTCTTAGCTATATATTTATTTGAAAATTTCACACGCACGTTGCATTATTGAATAATATATAATTATATTATACTATTTTTATATTAGAAATGCTTATTTATGCTGTCGATTAAAATTTTATACCCATATATATATATATATATATATATATATATATATATATATATATATGGGTATAAAATTTTAATCGGTATAATCATTAATTTTGATAAGAGAGTTTAAAATATACAAAAGTTCTTTATTTTAATTAATTGATTAATTAATTCTTTTTTCCACTCACTGTTTAATTATGTGCATTTATAACCATTATAACTAACGAACCGATGAAGTTTGAGTTTTTGGAATTTAAATGTTTTAAATTTAATATTAATTGCTTGCATTATTTCTTACTTATATAAACGTTTTACTCATTAAAGCCTTTGAACGAAGTAGTTATTTGAGATAATATATTACGTAGATTAATTATGATTTATTTGGCCTTTCTGGAAATGAATCGGCTTTTATTATTATATGAAATTAATTTTCCTATTCTCTTAGTAGATAGTAATTTGCATTTCTTTTTAAAATCACCGCATTTGTCTTATAATAACGGTAAGGAAATATTGAAAAATTAATGGTTTTTCATTCGCTATAATGGAATCTTCGAGTCAACTGATACGTATTCGTTGGGAAATGAATTTGCAAATTTTCACCATTAATTCATAAAGGGAATGACAAAACAAAAAGAAAACAAAAACAAAAAAGTACAAGAAAAAACAACAGTTCTACGAAGCTACTTCACATCGGCACTGTTAGAAATTCTTGGTGGAAAGAACGCGCGGAAAGAATGTCGTAGTTTGAAAGAGCCGCGATTAAAATTTGCACTGCGTAACTAAAGGCGAGAGGTCTCTAATAGATATATAAAGATAGTATAATTAAAGGTAGAGAGACCATGAGGGATGCAAAATTTTAGCCACAATGCGGGACACTCGAACGGTGAATCCAAAAGGATTTCCGTCGCTTTATTAATCCATTAATTTCATTCGTTCCGAAACTTTTAATCTCTTTGTGAATTACTCGCTGGAGTTTTCGCGAATGTAGTTTCCCGGAATATTGATGCTCACGCGAACTTTATTATAAACCCATAATAATCGTTTATAAAAGCCAAGAGTCATTTTATTGCTACTTCATTAGGAACTTCAGCTTTTCGAAACATTGAAAAACCCGATTAGTTGCTTTAAATATTTCTGCACAAGTTAGTGGCAGACCGAATAATCCTCTCGGTCAATCATATTTTTCGTACTGTCGTAGGAAATCAATGTTTTCATCAACTCGAGAATCATAAGTTCCTCGGTTTAACGTCCTTGATTTATATAATTTCGTCACTCCATTCAACGCTCCAACTTCACTCACCGCCCCTACCCCCCCTGCCGCCGCTCCACTTCACCAACGCGACCAACCAATTTCTCAACGTGCCTTACACACGCACACACACGCACACACGTTAAGGACAAATCCGCAGTGAAAACCACGAAACATGGGCTCGAGTGATTTTTCCCTCCCACGTGATTCACCTTCCCCCGCTCTCCCGTGCCGTCCTTGCGCGCACACTCGACATTGACCGATAAACCGCTTTTGTTCACAGAGAGTCGTGCACGCTTTTCTACAAGTCGAATCCACTGAAGATCGTCAAGGCCAAAGGCCAATACATGTACGACGAGAGGGGCGAGGAGTTCCTCGACTGCATCAACAACGTTGCTCATGGTAAGGGCTCCGCGCATTAGTTGTCTTCTTCAATTGGCCATTAGCATTCGTCGGTGATGTATTGTTCGGTGTGTCATACTGTCTGTGATCTACTTTATCGGCATTACCGACGACGACGTTTTCATTACCTGCAAATAGATGAGATTTTAGGCTACTGGACTGCGAGCTCTTTCCAGTACTTAGCTTTATCATATTACACCGTTTTATTATTAATTGAAATACAATATTACGGAATTTTACATATATCCAGACGTGTTGATAACGTTAGGGGTGAGAGGGGATGGAGCGATTAACAGTTTACAGAGGTCTCCTAGCGAGCTCTAACGACTCTTACGATTGAAGAAAATTTCTTTTTCACGCATGCTAATAACAATTCCCCTTGCAAATAACAATCAAAGTTGTTGGGCAATGGTTTATGATATATTGATAAGCATGATATATATGATAAGCAGGAGTAGCTGGGAAATGAACAACAATCGCAGCACTCGGTTCTTTTCATGAAATATTTAATCGATCATTTTGGAAAATAGACATTGTCTGAGGGCATCAAGTTTTTTTGCGTTCAAATAAGCAAACCAAATGGTTCATTTTTTGTATCGTTTGGTTGAAATTTTTTTTATTTTTTTTATTTTTTTTTTTTTTTTTTTTTTTTTTTTTTTTTTTTTTTTTTTTTTTTTTTTATAAATTCGTCATATTCGTAAATATGCGCTTTAAAGTAAAGAAAGCTCAAATTTCCCCTTCCTAACAAACGCCCTATTAATTGGATTTTTATTTTATTTGAACC
>NW_011948430.1:5005589-5102449 GCF_000503995.2 Ceratosolen solmsi marchali
TCCCTTCCCGTTTGCTGTATCCCACGTCTCTCGTCGTCTCTCATCATTATAGGCGCGGCCAAGACGAAGACGAGTGTGACGCACGAGCGGCCTTAATATGAAAATCACATTCGATTTACGCGCTAAAGCTTGAAAATTGAGCTAATCGCGAAGAAATTGTCGATCGCTCCGAAATTCATATATCTACGATGCTTATAAAAGTGTCTCCTGCCATTAAACTCGGCCAACCTTACATCTGCATAGAAAATAATCTGAAACTTATGCTCTTTGATTGGCTGATCAGTGGGCCACTGTCACCAGGAGGTGGTGCGAGCTGGCCAGGAGCAGATGGCCCTTCTCTCGACGAACATGCGCTTCCTCCACGACAACATCGTGATATGCGCCCGAAGGCTGACCTCCACCCTACCGGAGAAGCTGTCGGTTTGCTTCTTCGTGAATTCCGGCAGCGAGGCCAACGACCTCGCGCTCCGCCTCGCCCACACCCACACCGGCAACAAGGACATCATCACCCTTGACCAGTGAGTTTGCACGTCCTTATGCATTACCGTAAGCGAGTGCCGCTTGACAATGCGACACACTAATCCTAATCGCGCTTTGCTTCCTTAACTGTCGATTATAGTCGAGTGATCGAGCAGCTGACCAGGGACTCCTTCGGCTGTCAATGCGGCCTGCTTTTCATGTTTTCTCTATCTAATATCCGACACCCAGTGTCTCTCCTCTTCCTCCTCCATTTCGTGGATCATTTATGAAGAATCGCTCGTTGCATTTAACGCCGAGCGATTAACCATGTCATTGTCATAAATTTACTAATTCGCAGTCTTTTTCTGGTCATGAAGCTTCGTTGATCCTTTATTCGTCATTCTCTCTCTTTCCCCCCATATTTTCCTTCGGAGCATCTCTCTCTCTCTCTCTCTCTCTCTCTCTCTCACTCTAACATCTCTTTGTCTCTGTCGATTTCTCAAACTATCCCTTATTTATATCCCACTCGGCATACATTATGGGACGTACGAGCTATGATATAATTTGAACGATAATGGGGCTTACCGTAATCATGTACAGAATTTTTTATACCCACATTTTTTCTAGCCAAAATAATCGGTAATGAGATTTTTCCTTTTCACTTTACTCCAATTTAATAATTTCCAACGAATTAGTAGCAAATAACGACCGTCATTAGAGTCGCTCATACATATTCCACATGATCCTTTGACAATGATAATAATTTCTTCCGTCGTTTACTCGGATTTTCACACATACTAATAGTTAAGCGATACCATTTGCTCGACCATTTTCATTTTCTCGTTCATAATAAAGTAAATAAATATCTGCCACTTGAAAGTTCATTCAAATTCCAATAATTTTCTCTACCTGACACCTGCGTACAGCGTTTCTCCCCTTTCTATACATTAGTATATAGTGCTTTATATTTATAGGTTAGACTTTTAAGCTGCCTATGTTTGACTTTTTTATTTATTTATTTTTTTATTTCCACCTATTACATCACACTTCATTTTCATCAATTTCTCAACTCCTGTTTCTTTTCACAAGATTCTTTTGAACTTCGATGCGAAGATTTTATTACGGATAGTTATGGTGTATGAAGGTTGCGATATAAAATAAAATATTGTTTTCTCCTTATTATAATTATTGTCTTTCTAAAATTCGACGTAATAAAGAAATTAATAAATAATAAATAAAATAAAGGTAATGGTAAATCTATCGGTAAGACGTTATGATATAATTCAATAATGTGCTTGCTTGATCCTAATTAACATTTCATGCAAAAGTACAAGAACATATATTAAGCAATTGCATATAACTGAAAGTATATTATACTTTATGCAAGTTTATCTAACTTTTTTTGTTTTGTTTTTCTTCATAACTTGACGAACGCTTTTAAACGGATAATACAATCGTAGCTAATTTTCATTAAAAATCTAGTTGAAAAAATTCGTAAAAATGAAGCCCAATGGACTGCGGCTAGTCCGATAAAATGTAATTGATTGGTATAAAAGTCTTTTAGTTAACAAATTATCGGACTATCTGTAAAAGTAAGAGATAGTACGTAAACAAATGAAATCAGTTTGACAAAATGCAGAATGGCACTCGACTTAGAGACTTTAAGTAAGTTAGAGGACATCTTGGAAAAGTTGCGGCTGGTGTGAAACTTCCGAGACAAGTATAAGCAGGTCACGTAGACGCGCGCGCACGCACGCACACACACGAACACACACGAACACGCGCGCGCACGCACGCACACACACACACACAGAGAGAGAGAGAGAGAGAGAGAGAGATAGAGATAGAGATAGAGAGAGAGAGAGAGAGAGAGAGAGAGAGACGTCTTCGAACTCCTACTGGTGTCGCTTCTTCGACTTGTGCCAGACGATCAGATCAATTCTCTTCCCTGCCATCAAAGATGCGTGCAAAGCTGTTCTTTATTTACACTCGCATCTTTGTTTTATTTTCTTTTCAGATCGCATGACAGCTTTTTCGCGTAGCTCTTGTTCTTGGATACATGCTAAGTTGTTCTTTTACGTGGATCGGTTTTCAAATAATAGGACGAGCCATTGAATCGATTCATTTTTCAACTTATCGTAACAATTATTACTCTTATTATTAATAATGGGAATGCGTCTTATTCTATTAATGCTTCATTCCATTTGAGATATTATTAGTCTGAAAGAAGCTCGATAAATTAAGACGATCGTATAATTAAATTCATAATCGAGTTTGGTGGAGATATTTAAGTAAGTTCCTGGTTAATTATATTTTTAAAAGAATAATCTTTAGAATATAGTCGCCTGGAAAGTTAAATAGCATCATTAAATAGTCGTGCAGTGATGAATATTTGCTGTCGTACAATTGTAAGTAGAACGTCTCTCTCTCTCTCTCTCTCTCTCTCTCTCTCTCTCTCTCTCTCTCGTTACAATATTTATAATAACGAGGGGATAAACAATCTTTTATTCATGTTTTTCATCGTATAGCGATTGTAAATTAAATTCAATAGATTACATGACAATTATAGTCGATCATACTTTTAGCTATTTATGATAAATTTGACGATTGACTTAAACAAAGGTATTTATAATAATTTTTAATTTTTAATTTTTATTTTTGTTTTGTTTTGGCATTTCGTTTGGTTTTTCTATTGTTCTTAAACTTTGGCCAATTAAATGCATTTAATTTGAATCGGCTCGCCTCTCTAAATGTTGCCATGCACTTTGAGTGTTACAAAAGAAAGTGTGAGAGAGAGAGAGAGAGAGAGAGAGAGAGAGAGGGGGGGGACAAGAAAAAAAAGAAGAGAAAAAAATAGACACTTTGAAAAGTATAAGATACACGAATAGTTAATTCGAAAGAGATGCAAAGTTGTCTTCAATTTATCGAATGTTATAGCCGATTATATAAATGTCTTATTTAACAAATGGGAAAGATTTATTGTCATTTATTGATGAATGGATGCGAAAGCGGTTCCATTTTTATCATTAAAACTCAATTGAAAAATACTCTACTTAATAAGCAATGATTGTTCGAACGCAATGGTAGTAAATTATAATATTTTCAATTATCTATAATAATTGTGCAGTATAATTATCTAATCGAACTAGGAGTAAGTTATTGAAAAGAGTTGGCTGCTTATCGTAAATAATTTTATACGATCTAAGTCGCCACATTTTCCCTCGGTATTTGTGTACATATTATTTATTAATAGAAAAAAAAAACTAAAAAAAAAAAAAAAAAAAAAAAAAACAAAAAAAAAAAAAAAAAAAAAAAATAACAGAAGAAAAAACTAAAAATAAAATGCTTCATCTCAAGCGGCTGTGAGTGTAAATTTATGCGCCATATCGATGTTATTTAAACATTTAAACAATCGATGTGAGTAATAATAACACAATAATACTTGAATTTCTTAAAAATCATTAACTCTTATATAATAAATAGCAGCTCTTTCGATAAAATTTATCTGCATTCTTACCTTTGAGAACCTTGTCTCGTTTAATTTACACGCACGTAAGATCCGTAGAAAATGAAATGTATCGTTAGATTATTACAAAGAATCCTTATATTTTTATGCATTATGGATAAAGGTGACATTGTTATTAAATGAATAAATTGCAGCGCTAGTTTTATAATCATTAATTCGTCGAGGTCTGTTGATAATGACAAAAAAATTGATAGACAGAAAATGGGACAGTTTGAAAGGATCAATGACCGATGAACGCTGTACCATTATTAAAAGGGATCGCCAGCTCCAAGATGAAACAATGGTCGTGTTATTCTTGGACTTGAGTTTAGAAAAAAAATGTATATGTATATGCCATTTCTCGCAATTGATTCTTACAATAGTCTGTAACGTTAAGGATACTTTCATTAATTCATTCGCTCTACTTTTGCTTGTTTGCAGCGCGTCCACGGTCATTTAACAAAAGCGTGGAACGGATATAACGAACAACGAACCGTGATATGGGATCAGCATCAACCGTCGATCAAAGCCCCATGAACTTCGCACACCATTGATTGATCATCATCGATAAAAAGATTATGTCATTTTAGGTGACACTGGAGACGATGTATGTGATGTATTGAAAACAATGAATGAAAGCATTGTTGAACAATTTCGTTATCCATTCTAAAAATCGACTGCTTTGACTAGGATGCGAGTGGAACGACCATAATGAGAGGAATTGATTAAAAGTCTTGTGTAAATATAATGATCGTGGCTCGATTGCGATAAAAATGTTTGTTCGTTCGTTCGTTCGTTCGTTCGTTTGTTTTTTTTTTGTTTTTGTTTTTTTTTTGTTTTTGTTTTTTTTTTTTGTTTTTTTTTTTTTTTTTATCTTTTTTTTTTTTCGCAAGAAAAAGTGAAAGAAAAAGAAAAAAGATAAAAGAAAATGAAAATCTCATCTATTTACGAACTTGGGATTATTATTCACTCGTAAGCCGATAAGATGCCAAACCATCTTGTATCCTCAAGTTGGCCATGGTTATCAATTTAGCGTTATTTTTGTTTTTAAGCCGAGAAGTCTACATTTTATTTTGCTCGTAAAGCGATAAATATTTATCATTATTGAATGCGATGGTGTGATTTTCGGCAAATAATTGTCACGATAAGCGCTATAGCGAAAGCGCGCTAGTAGCCGAGCACGTAATCTCGCGATGCCGTCTTTAAAACTTTGTCCACACCCATTAAGGATGTTTTCACCATGAGAATTGGCATTAGATAAGCTAGATAGATCGAGGACTTGACGATAATCTTGCCCATTACCATTCGAGACAGTAGTCAATAATTAAGACTTGATAGCCCCTTGCTTCATTAATAATGCCAAGTCTTTATGGCGAACGAACAATTGGCAAAATTAACTAAGTGCATGGTTTAGTTGGTTGCCCTAGGATGTGAACAAATTTTTAATCCTTCGAGTGAAATACGGCGAATTGATTAATGTAGACCTCTCTAACAATTAGAATATCTGCTAATAATGTAAAATAACTTTATATTTTTAGGTGGTTACAATTTTATATTTTATTAAATTTTATTTGCGTATATCGAAAATTGGCAAAATGGTTAAAAAGGTTCGTAAAAAAATTAATATTATAATAGCACAATTCCTTCTCGTTTTATTAAGATAATTCATTTTAGCATTTTTCTTTTCTTTTAGCATATAGAAATAATTTTTACAAACAATTTTCACTTTCCGTACGTTCATATTAAAAATTATCAATGTCAAAAACAAATTTTTTACAGCCGATACGACCTTTCATTCATTTACGAAGACGTTTCAGGCTTATTGACAAAATTTTCGTTACAGTATTACTACGAGAAGTCCTTATTTACTCTTGATTATTCCTAGCATTGCAATGTTTATTGAAAATCGTTCCTTAAATTAATTCTCATTGCTTTTGTTTATTTATGATTGTAGTGCTTATCATGGGCATTTGACTTCGATGATCGATATATCACCCTACAAATTCAAACTCATGGAAAACGGCAAGAAAGATCACGTGCACGTTGTAAGTAATTTCGTCACAATCATTGAGTGAAGCACCCAGTCGCTTTATTATTCATTACTAGATCATTCGCGAATTTTCAAGCGATTTTTAAACTATTCGTTGGAATATATTCGTTGGAATAGTCCGTAGCGTGCATGAATAATATCACAAAAGTCGTTAGTTGTATCGATTAAATTTATGAAAATCAATCATTAATTTCGCCACGATGATAACGCCATTTAATACAATGACACTAGTTCTTTAGAGAATTCGAGTGATTTTTTTTCTTTTTTTTTTTCTTCTTTTTTTTATAACGCTCTAAGCTTCAAATTTGCTAGATATAGTCGATTAAATCAGAATTTATTAATTAAAAAAGCCCAGTGACATTATTCTTTATTGCTGTAAGGAACATTATGTCTTAATAATAACAAATTTTTTTTCTTCCATTTGCAATTACAGGCTCCCTGTCCAGACGTTTATCGTGGCAAGTATCGCGACGACGTATACCCGGGTGAAGATCTTGGAATTAAGTACGCCGAGGACGTTAAAAATATTTGCGAGGATCTCGCGGCGAAAAGCCGAGGTGTCGCTGCTTTTATAGCCGAGAGTCTCATGTCCGTTGGCGGACAAATTCTACCACCGGATAATTACTTCAGAAATGTCTACAAGTTGGTTGAGTTCATTCATAATGCACATCGACTAATCTATATTAATTCGATATAAAAAACTTCGAGCGCCAATCATGCAAAACAAAACAATGACATCGGATGTGGCGTAAAAAACAAATTCCAAGCCTTCTCGCGCGCGCGCGCGCGCGCTTACGCACGCACACACACACATTGATATAGCTGAGCGATGATATTTATTGATGTTCCCCGACCGTAAAAATTTACCGAACCTAAGGCCAAATCAACCAATTCCCTCTCTCTCTCTCTCCTGCTAATGACGCCTTTCCATTTGATTGCAGGCACGTGCGCGCCGCCGGCGGCATCTGTATCGCCGACGAGGTCCAGGTCGGCTTCGGTCGCGTCGGCAGCCACATGTGGGCCTTCCAGATGTACGGCGAGGACGTCGTCCCGGACATCGTCACCGTCGGCAAGCCCATGGGCAACGGTCATCCCGTCGCCGCGGTCATCACGACGCAGGAGATCGCGCGCAGCTTCCGCAACACTGGTATCGAGTATTTCAATACGGTAATCACGCTTCTTTTAACGATAATTATTTTATGGGGCGTGGTTTAGTGCCCTCGGTCGGCCGTTCTCGTCTGGGTGGAGTTTGGGGGGGGGGGGGGGGGGGGGGGGAGGAGAGAAACTCGTAAATCCATTGACGTTGACAGCCAATGAAGCGGTTCCTCGTCGCGTCTTAATCGTTTCATGATCCACGAGCTTAATCCATCGAATTTAATAAATTTTCTTCCGCAACCCGGCCGAGTGTTAAAATCTCCGTTCCTCGGTTATAAGCTCCGCACCACGAGCCAACAAATCATTATATAACTTAAGATCGTCGCGATATGCCTTACATCATTACAGGCCTATAATGCGATCAATTCAATAACCGCGTTAAATGTCGATTACGCATAATCGATATGATTTCTTTATATTATTAATATGTGCCAAGTGGCAATAAGTACTTGACAGTTTGCCATCGACTTTGGCAATTTATAATATGCCCAACCATTCGTTATAAGCATTGGTAAGGGGTATTCTGTTGCCTCGTCAAACATAATTAGCAGTCGAAATTTTAACGAGCAGCCTCCCCATCTCGTGAAAAAGCTCGTGCCCGACATGTTGATGAAGAGTCGCTAAGAAAGAGAGGATGAGCAAGAGCGGAGCAAATGCGAGAAAAGAGGAGAAAGGATTTCCTCCTTTGTCTCTTGTCGTAATTTCGATCTCGGTGCAAACGATGCGATGCAAACCACGGATCCCGGAACCTCGATGTCTCGGACGTAGTCATCCGTGCTAGGGAGAGAGGGAGGGAGGGAGAGGTTAGAGAGATCTCCTCACCGAGAGCCAAAGTCGCTTACGTGGATTCGCGCAGTGGCGCCTTATTTATCAAGCGTAGACGCGCCGTCCGAGACGCCGCAGGCCTCGATTGATAAGGGTGGGGGGAATACGAATGTTTCCGTGGCTTTTGGATGGCCATGCGGGGCAATGGGAGCGTTGGCATTACTTACAATCGGCCTGCTCTTTATTTTATTTTTTTTTTTTTTTTTTTTTTTTTTTTTTTTTTCGTTACTTTTATCATCCCAGCGAGGAGATTAGGCCTACTGGCGTATGATTATTGATCGCGGCGCTTTTCTCTCGAGCGCCGACGTCTTTATCGATATTGTTTGTTGGCGCGATAGGCGATATTGTGATAAGCGAGAAGAGGTCCAGGGGTCGAAGTTTCGTACTCATTGTATCGGGGATGTTCTTAATCGTTTGCAGACGTATATTTGAAAGTAGCTAGTAGTTTGAATGCTTTTTAAATTTGTTTTTAATGGCTTGGGCGGCATAAATACGAGACGAGGAGGACGCCAAGTCACGCGAACGAGCTTCTTCGGTTAACGAGCCGTTCAAATTCAATTCGGAATAATGAGATAGAGCGAGGCAGTCGATGAGTCGTTCTTTCTTTTCTTCTTCTTTTTTTCTTTCTTATCGTATTCTTATCGGAAAGTTCATTCTTATTTTCAGTTCCCATTGTCTTTCCCTTATACAGCATAAATATTTTTAAGATCGATAATCGTTAAGCTCTCGTTTCTCGTACACTTACACGTGGCGCTAAAGCCTGAATAGCATGAATCAATGTTTCAACGATTTTTCACCTTATTCGACAATATTAACAACCGAAAATTCTAATAAAAGTGCTTGAAGCGAGCTGGCGTGCCATAAGCGAGCGCAATGAAAAAAGAGAAATCGAAGCAATACGAAAGCATGTCGGGAGTGGGCACAATATTATTGGCTCGCAATTTTTACAAAAAGAGTTTACACAAAATCATTTACGGCCAGGTACGACGAGTGTTGGTATGAATGAGCGCGCCTTTAAGGTTTAACATTTTGGGCGAATCGATCGCAGTTAAACGAATGCTTTTGCTAAAAGTAATTAATGCGTTCGATTAAGGAATCCTTGCAATGGTCAATGACTAGACTGCATTAAAGATAAAACCCATAACTCGACATAGCCAATAAATATAATAATATCAGGAAGAATAAAATGAGGAAAGAGAAAGGATGATACGCGGATCCATTCGGATGAAACTCTCCTCTCGAAGAAGCCGCGGAAAGCACGACAAATATATATATATATATATATATATATATATATATATATATATATATTTAGGGTTTATTGGGAGGAGGAGGGGGGGAGGGAGTGCCGGGTTATAGTAAAAATGCCAGGAAACGGCGTCTCGAAGCCGAGGCTATCACGGGCCAGAGAATCCGAAGGAAAATCTTCTACTTTATAGTACGGGGGCAATCCAGTCTCCTGCGCCGTGGCCAATGCCGTGATGGAGGTAATCGAGCGCGAGAACCTCCAGGAGCACGCGTTCAAGGTCGGCAATCACTTGATGTCCGAATTGAAGAAGTTGGGGAAGCGTCGGTCCTTGATTGGCGATGTGCGTGGTGCCGGCCTCTTCGTCGGCATTGAGCTCGTGCTCGACCGCAAGAGCCGTACACCGGCCGTAGCCGAGGCCAAGTACGTCGTCTACAGGATGAAGGAGGAGAAGATAATCGTGAGCAGTGAGGGCCCCGACTACAATATACTGAAGCTCAAACCACCGATGACGTTCAGCGTCGATAACGCCAATCAATTCGTCGCCAAGCTCGACGATATTCTCCAGGAGGTCGAGATCGCCGAGGAAGAGGTACGACTTTGTCCCTCGCATTTCTATACATTTGCCTTTTTATTTTCCTTTAAACTTATGCCTTTGCCTTTCACGAAACTACTATCTTAGTTGAAGGATTTTTAAAAGATTTTTCCTTCAAAGTTTCCTCAATTTCATCTACATTAGTATTTATTTTAATCAATGAGAACAATAAAGTTTACAGCACATATGTGTGATTACGTCAACGTTGTATAATCTAAATTTTTTGAGAATTAGTTAAAATTAATAAGCAAAACTCGGCTTTTTCAGCGATATAGTAGAAGATTAAAAGTAAAGCGTCTTTTATCATTATTTCCAGTAGAATTAACAGGCGATTTACATCCATACATTGTATTTTCATAATTTGAAAATTCTCTATCTATCGTTATCTGAAATCTAATTACAAAAGTTCTAAACGGTCACGCAAGAGTCCGGACTTTTTGCGGCTCCAGATATATCTGCTGCTTCAAATAAACAGAATTGAATACATTTATACTAGTTGGCAATTAGTCCATCAATATTATTAAATTTCTCACAATATCAGTTAATTAAGATTAATTTTAATTGCTGATATGATAATGTATCTCAGTGAGTTAGGTTAAGCTGTTACAAGTGGGAAAATAAAGTCATCATCACTACGATAACCTAATTTTAGTTCATTGGGATTAGTCGTATAATAATTATTTATTATAAAATAACTTTATGAAAGGAAATTATTAATAACAATTGTTTTTTTATTTTTTTGTTTTTTGCTTACTTTAGATACCGAAGCCGACGACTGCGATATTGAAGGCTCTAATAACACCTGTGCAAATGGATTTAGACCCATTATCAGCAAATATCAACACGGTTCTCGTAAAATCAAGTTAATGTTACGAATAAGTTATTATTAAATTTTATTGTTTAAGGCGCAATAACTTTTAAGTATTACATCATAAAGAAATTAGATTTTATGACTATGTAGACTTATAGACGCTTGAAGTCTTCAAACATTTGTACATAAAATATGTAAATATGTATTTAGTTTAATGTTTATGTAATGCTCTACTGTATCATTATGCTATAAGTCAATTGTTACATTTGCCTAACAAAGTTGTGTTATAAGTTATGATTTCAATTAACATATAATTTAGATATTTTCAATCTTCTTGTGTCTTCTTATTCATAATATGATGGCTAATACTAAATCATAAAAGTGGAAATGTTAAAAAGTATATTTTATTATATATTTATAATTTTATTATAATAAATATATATAATAGAAAAATGAATTAGATTTTTTTCTCTTCATTCCTAAGCCTAATTATCTTACCATTTCCCATCATAAACCTAACATTATATTTTAAAAAACGTTATGCTTCTACTCTACGTATACTCTATAAACTCATTCTCTCTCCCTCCCCCCTCTACCCCCTATATATATATATATATATATATATATATATCTATATATATATATATATATACCGTTTGTAAATTGTTAATGCGCATCGATAAATAAAAAAGGATTCGTGGAAAACGTTAATGTAAAAGACAATTTTTTAATTTATTATAATATTACGTTCAAATTTTTAATATTTGATGTATTTTATTGACTTTCATACTTAACAATTGAATTCCAAAATAATTTTGCGATTTGTGAAGTTCACAATCAAATGCGCGTCTAAGCATAATAATGATAATAATAATAACACTAACAGATATTAATTAAATGCTAAATGTTAAAAAAAAACTCGAATTAAAAAAAATTTCGAATCCTAAATTGACATGATTTTAAAAGAGAATTGTTCAGAAAAAATATATTTTCTATTCACAATTACATTTTATACATTGTGCTTTATTCTAAATTTCTTTTATTGTTGAAAATAATTACTCGTTTAATAGCGAACTTTTATAAAGGATATATATTATCTTATATGATATTGATAGAGAATTGTAATTTTTTTTTATATTTTTTTCATTTAAACAATTTAATTGATATACTTGCAGTTCATTGGATGTCAATGACTTTTCCTCAATAATAATGTAGAAGATAAATTAATATAGTTTTAAATAAGTTGGATTATGCAATTATTATTATGAAAGCAATTCGCGCTTTTAAAAACATTATGTACGTAAGCGGGTGAATAAACTTTTATTAAAAGTTTTTCTTTCACGCCTAAAAATACTAAAATACTGTTGTTAAAATGTACTAAATACTGTTTTTTTTTTTTTTATTATTATCATTGTTATCAATAAGTTTTAATTTTACAAATTAAAGGTAATTGATTTGCCAATTTATATAATCATTATAGTCTATTTGGTAATATTACATTGCGACTGTTTATCTGTTATTATATTTATATTCCGTGTGATAAAAAAAATTTGTTATATAGCATAATAAATGTTGAAAAAGTGAAAGAAGTTTTAATGATTTACGGGGCTGGAGAAACTATTATATATTCTCATAATAATTCTTAAAATATAAGAGAAATCTGTTGCAATACCTAATGAAGTATCTGGAACAAAAGTATTAAGATCATATTAAAATTTAACGTCCAATAGTTGAATTTAAACTATATTAAGAATATGATTTTACGGCGAGTAAATAAATAATATAATGTTAGTGCTCGTATACAATTATTCCTCTAAGGCAACTCGGTTGTTTTAGTAATTTTAGAATAAAACTTTTCCTAGATTAATAAATTGCCTTACGCAATTTTTGTACTTTATCGAAAATTAAAAAAAATTAATTGAAAACATGTTAGAGAATTTTAATTAAATTTTATCTTTAATAAAGCTCTATTTTTGTGAACTCATAACTCGTGTAATAGAATCTTGGTAGAACAAATACAGTGATCTAATTATGTAGAGGCATTAAAAAAATATATATGCTGACAAATTTCCAAGATTTCCTAGTATTTGTTTCAAATGAAATAATAAATCGTGAACAAATTTAATGATGTTTGACCTTTCAAACTGACTCTGCTTATTATAATCTTTAAGTAAATAGTTGAGAAAAAATTTTTATATTTTGCTGCTGCATTGAGTCTTTACACTCGCACGATTGGTATTATTTATATTTTCACCACTGAGATTAAAAAGCCAAAATTACTTAAGAATGCATCATATCAATAATTAATATTATTATTCCTTCCTTGTTATTAGTATTTTTATGATTATCTATAGGGATTATTTTGACACGAATAGATAATAATTTAATAGTCTCAATATTTCTTGCTAGTCATTGATTTTGGGGCTGCACACGGGGAAAAAAGGCAACTCATTTGTTAATTTGTGGACATTTAAGAATTCGTAGAGGGATAATAATTATTAAGAAGAGAGAGCCTACTTCTTATGTATAATAATAAGAAGAATAAGACGCGACATTGCTCTTTAGAAATTGTAAAGATTCATTTGTTTCAGTAAAGTAGAATCTTATTTAATTAAGGTCATAACGTGTTAATTTTTTTTTTTTTTTTTTTTTTTTTGCTCAACTAAAATAAGCTTTAATAATATGTTGTATGAATGAGTGAAGAAAGGATGTGAAAAGAAAAATAAATAAAATTTTTTAATAAAATTAATAACGTAAATACGTAATATATTAATAAAAGAGACATTCCCTGATGGATTAAACTTCTCTTATATTCTAGGATAATATTATATTATTTGTACGCTATATCAAATAATCTATAACACATGATTACGTATTTGACTTTCATAAATATTTATTTTAATAACATGCACGTTATTATTTCAAGTCAATTTTTATTTTTACTTATGAAATTAGACACGTTTTACTATTTAAATTTATGACTTTTATATTTCAATGCTCACTATGTTTCTGCACAAATTTCATTCACAAAAACCTCATAATTTCTATTCTTCTATTGATTTTTACAATTTATTCAATTTACTCTCATATTTTTCATTGCCAAGATGATGTTATTGTATTATTATTTGCTTGTTGCATAATCTTTATACCATAGATACAATAATTTTAGAGTACATCATTTAATCAATTATGTTTTCTCGTACATATCTCGTTACATAGCAATTACTATCATTTTGTGTATGCAGGAGCATAGGAAACGAATGTTAATGCCAACTTTAGGAATGAAATGCAGTATACGCCGCTGGAATTTGAAATCACATTCATCATATACTTATAGATAGATAGCAAAGAAAATTAGTTTTATCGAATATCTAACAGTAAGCAAGAATTATCCCATCAATACTGTTTGCAAATGAATAAAAAACTCATTAATGCTAATAAACAAGGGTATTTAATAAAAAAATATGCATAATCATTAAATTATTATTGATTATTAAAATTTTACACTAGAGCTTTTTTACGTGTTTAGTAATTCGTATAAAGAGTTTATGGTCAATTTGTTTAAACAAGTATCATTACGAGATCTTGACATTCAAATATTTAGGAGGACCCTATCCATAAAATGCAATTGTAGGAAATACTACTAATTAATTATTATAAATTTAAAACTTATTATATGTAATATAAAATTAATACTCGTATAAAATAATTTTCTTGTAAATAGCTGAGGATACTTCGTTTCATTTATCATTATACGTGATCTTTGTTGTTTAATAATGTCGCGATTGCTGTATTTGTTACAACTCTCTTATGTTTTGATAAAATTTCAAATAACTTTTGTTATCTCACTAAATAATTGTAAAATAATGTAAATTGCTTTTTCCTTCATAGACACGTAATTTTTACTATATTTATATACTTGTTGTTATTTTTCGTGAACTTTCGTAATTATTCAATATAAAAAATAATTTTTTGTTTTTAGTCCAAAAACATTGATTACTATGTTCTAGAATAGATTGTTTTTTTTTAGGAAATTATGTATCATTAGTAATTATTCGTGTTATTGTTGAAATAATATTATTATCAAATAACTATTATAAGTGAAATCATAAATTATATAATCGATATGATTGTATACTGAAGATATGTTATAGTTTTACAGAAAAGCTTTATGAAAGAATTGTTTTGCCCACGTAAAGTCAGAAATAAATACATTTAAGATAATTAACATCTTTTTGTCTTAACGTGGATAAAACAAAACAAAAAAAAAAACAAAAAAAAAATAAACAAAATAAAAAACAAGAAAAAAAAAACATAAAAACAAAGAAAAGAAAAAAACAATAAGATGAAATAAGAATGTTGCACTTGCACTTTAATAACATAATGTAAAGAATCCAATTTGTAAATATTAATTGTTTTGAAAAATTGACAAAAAAATTTAGTTTTAGTAATTATAATGCATAAATTAAATTTTTAACTATTTAAATACGTTAATAATATAAGATACGACATTATCACAATTTTATTATTATTAAAGTATAATTCGTGTATTAGAAGATGTATTGCTATTGGTATTATTCACATATAATTGCACGTTACTGTAAGAGAACTGGCTGAAAGTTCCGACATAATTAGAGAAATAACGTGTATCTAGTTTAATACGTGCTGATTACAATAGTCGATTAAAAATATGTAAGATTGTATTGCACATTCATATTGATTGAAAAGAAAATTGTCGAGAAACTAAGTAATATTTGACCTTTTAACCTGATACAGCATGTTCCTAATCTTCGAATATACGAATGAGAGAAAAGTATTTCAGCGTCATATCGCTCAGCCACAAAAATTCTTAGTGCGTACATAAATGATACACTGTTTCCATATAGAGAGAGAGATAAAGTGAAAAGTTAAGTGAGTCAACTGATCAAGGGTTGTGCTGATTTAGCATCTATAATTTCTATTGAAAAATTGTACTCTAATGCTATTGGTATAAATACTGTAGGCGACGTTCCGATTTACCATTCGAAGTTGGAATTCCACAACAAGGAGAAACATGTGGTCGCCAGCGATTTTGCTGCTCCTCGGTAAGTGATTATTGCTTCACTTCGTTCGAATTCGATAGAAATTACGGGGAGAGAAGGGAAAATTGGAAATTCAGACGTTCGTATGAATCATTGTGATGCGACTGTGAGCTGCTTTTTTTTTTTATCATTTGCCTTTTTGACTGCATTTAATTTTCATTTTTGTGTCTTTTTTTATGTTACGAGATGAAATTTCAATGATATGAAAATAATTAACTTCAATTTTTAAATAGACGTCGAAGCAAAAGATTTTCTATGCTCCATGCTATTAAGAAACTGTAACGTGACCGAAAGGGATTTTTAATTTTCTGAAATATGATTTTCAAATATTCCAAAGACGATAATAATAGTTTCGTGTATTGCAGAATTATTGATACGGAGTAATTATATTCGTTTTTATATTTGTCACTATTTATTTACAATTATTCCCAAATAATTTCTTTCGCGCTTTATACTTTCCGTCTGCTATCTTGGATACTCACACATCCATCACAATTCTAAACCGAAATATCTTTTTATCAATTAATACAAACTTTTCATCTTGAAAATACAAGGATTAATAAATTACTTTCACCAGATATATATATTTTTTTAAATACTCGAATGCCGTACTTTACTTTTTTTTTTTTAATTTTTTTCAAATTCCTTATTATTTAATTTAATAAGGCTTAATTTAAAATTGATTTTTTTTTTTTTTTTTAAATAACCGTATAATCTGCCATAAGCAGATAATACATAATGCGGAATGTAAAATATTTATATTGCGAATAATTAAATGCAAATCTGATTATTGAATATATAATTTTGAAATATTTGTTGTACACGAGGTATATGCAATTCGCATTGGCGAAATTTCATTTTATGCACTTAAATTTACGAAAGTACACGGCTTTTTCAAACGCGTATGTTATCATTTTAATTCATTGAGGCACATAATTATCAATAAAATTGGAAAGGTATAATATTTAAACGATCGGGAATAACAATATTTCAAGCTATTCCTTGAGCGCGTCATTTATTTTATAATTTATTAAGATGTCTTTCGTTTCTTCGAATATAATAATCCCCTAATCCCCGAAACAATTTATTAAATTTGCGTTTCCGCATTAATTCCGTTCTCTAACCAATAATAATGTATTTGGGATCTTAACGATTGATTAAATTTACTTTGTAAGGATTGCAATTATCATGAGAAGAGCACATATTTCTTATGTTATAATTATAATGCATGTGTAGTTAAAAAATGATTTCACAATTAGAAATATAAAATGCTCAAAGATTGTCCAATAGGGGGAGACGTATTCATACAAGTAAAAGAACACGTAAAATTGAATTAATAAATCGTAAGAATTTATGCATTAAAGAAAAGAAGAAAAAATGCATTTTGTCGATGCATATTATGCATCTATGCAATAATCGCGTGTTAAACACGATAATTATTATTTTGCAGTTGGAGTGGCATTCGCCAATCATCAGAATGGATATAAAGAGGGCAAGGAGTACACGTACAAGGTTAGAAGTCGTACATTGGCTGCCCTAAACTCGCAATCGAAACAATTCACCGGTGTTGTAATGGAGGCTCGTCTTACCGTTCAATCGAACGGTCAAGAAACTCTTCGGGCCAAGATCACCCAGCCACGTTATTCGCAAATTCATACGCGCCTCGACGATGGTTGGGACTCGGACATTCCGAACAGTCAGAACAATCTTCAAAACTTCCCACTCAACAGCGAGCCATTCGAAATTAAAATGAAGAATGGCGTTGTCCGCGAGCTAATCGTTAATAGGAACCTCAAGACCTGGGAAGTCAACGTACTGAAGAGTATCGTGAGTCAAATGCAGGTCGACACCGAGGGACAGAATGCCAAGAAGTCCAAGCACAATCACTTGCCCGAGGGAAAGCAACCGTTCGCCATGTTCAAAGTCATGGAAGATTCCGTGGGCGGTGAGTGCGAGGTGCTTTACGACATTTCTCCGCTCCCCGAGCACGTGCTTAGGAACAATCCGGAACTGGCACCTTTACCGGACTTCCGTGACGACGGTGACATGATCTCGCTCGTTAAGACCAAGAACTACAGTAACTGCGAGCAACGAGTTAGCTTCCACAGCGGACTCAATGGACGCGATAAACTCGAGCCCGGCAGTAACGACAATGGAAAATATTTATCCGTAAGTACGGCACTTTGTGACAAAGTCTACGCGCTATGTGTAACGAGGCTCGCCTATGCTAATGATCTTTGTTTCTCTCTCGTACGTGATATTGCAGAGATCGTCGGTGAGCCGAGTCATTCTTTCTGGTAATCTGAAAAAATACACCATTCAATCGTCGGTGACCATCAATAAGGTTGTCCTCAATCCTGACCAACACGAATTCCAGCAAGGAATAGTTGCGAGCAAGATGAATTTGACTTTGCATTCCGTAGAGAGCATATCCGAAGAAATATCGGCACCGTCCAATCCACAGTCTGCTGGCAATCTCGTGTACAATTACAATAATCCATTCGAGAGCTCGTCATCACGCTGGACGCACAAGAGCAGGAAACACTGGTCCAATGACAACGATTCCCAGGAAGATGATAAGAAAAAGAACAGGAGGAAGCACAACGACTACGGGAACTCGGACGAATCGAGCTCAAATTCCGATTCTTCGGAGAACTCCAACGAGAACAACGACAACGACGACGATTACCTGCAGCCGAAACCAAAGCTCACCGATGCACCCCACAACCCCATGCTCGCCTACTTCATCGGTAACAATGGACAATCCATTCAAAAGAACAACAAAGTCGACGCCGTGAAATCGTCGAGGAACATTGCCCAGCAAATCGGCAATGAAATGCAGCAGCCCGACAGTATGCCGGACGAGCAGACTCTCGAGAAATTCTCCATCCTCACGAGATTAATTCGCACCATGAATGCCGATCAAATAGCCAATGCTCAGCGCGACCTCTACGAGAAGCCGCGTTCCCATAATCAGGTGATTCGGGACAAGGAGGACCAGAACGTTCGTAGAAACGCGTGGCTTGCATTCCGTGATGCCGTGGCACAAGCCGGAACCGGCCCAGCCCTCGTCAATATCAGGCAATGGGTCCAGAGCAAGCAGATCGAGGGCATGGAGGCTGCAAATGTAATTGACACTGCTGCGAAATCCACTCAGACGCCCACGCCCGAGTACATGGACACGTTCTTTGTAAGTGTTGCGTTAAGCCAAGGTGTTGTTACGTTATGAATACTGCGATTGGCTTACGGGATTGCGTGTTTTTATCTTTTGTTTCTCTGTTCACAAGGACTTGGCTACGATGCAAATGACCGTGGATCAACCGACCGTACGCAATGCCGCTATTTTATCATTCGCCGATCTCGTTCGTCACGCCATCGTTAACAAGCAAAGTGCCCACAATCGCTACCCCGTTCACGCATTCGGCAGATTCATATCCAAGAAGAAGAGCAACCTGCACGACAAATACATCCCGTACATTGCCAAGGAACTGAAGTCGGCCATCGAGAGCGGCTCCAGCAAGAAGATCCAGCTTTACTCAACGGCTCTTGGTAGAACTGCTCATCCACGTATGCTCTCCGTCTTCGAGCCTTACCTCGAGGGTAAGAAGCAGGTTTCGATGTATCAGCGCCTCGTCATGGTACTATCGATGAACAAGCTCGCGAGCATTTATCCAAAGATCGCTCGCTCGGTACTTTACAAGATCTACTCAAACAATGCCGACGATTCCGAAGTGCGTACCGCTGCTGTATACTTGTTAATGAAGACCAATCCATCGGCAAGTATGCTCCAGAGGATGGCTGAATACACGAATTACGATAGCAGCAAGCAAGTTAATTCAGCGGTGAAGTCCACCATTAAGTCGCTCGCTCAACTCGACACTCAGGACGACGATTTATCCGATGCCGCTAAAGCCGCGGAGCCCCTATTGACGCCCGAAGATTATAGGCCACAATTCTCACGGATGCTCTTGGCGGGAACTCAAGATTCTCAGACCGACTCTGGATATTCCATAGAGGCCAACTACATTGGCAGCACCGACAGCATCATTCCAAAGGGAATATACTTGAACATCAATCCGATTTATCGAGGATTGCAAGTGCCGCAAATGCAGTTTGGAGCTAGTGTTTCCAGTGTACAGAACATGTTTAATTTCATGGGAGATAAGCTCTCAAATTTCAATCAAAAGATAAGCAAAAGCAAACAGAAGGCCCAGCAGGAGAAACTTTCGCCGGAAAATATCATAAACGCCTTGGGCATACAAGGTGACGATGCCGAGCAAGTCGAAGGTCTTATTTTCATGAATACGAGGCATGGAAATCATTTCCTATCCTTCGACAACCACTCCATGGAGCAAATCCCGAAACGTAAGTATCGACACGTTTCACATAGCATTTTATATCCTCGTATACGTATGTATCATTGTTGTTTATTTTCTTACGTAATTCATTGCTAATAAATTCGTATTGTTATCGTTCGATAGAGCTTAAACAAATGGAGGAGGCAATGAAGGAAGGACGAAGCTTTAACGAAACTAAATTAAGTAATTACGAAGTGACCATGAGCTTCCCAATGGAGACTGGCTGGCCCCTTACTTTCACACTCCAGATTCCCACGGTCATGAGCGTTAATGGAAAATTGAAGACGAAATCGGAGAACGATTCTGGAAATCAGTCCCCTATTCCAAAATCCGCCACCATCTCCGGCAAAATGAGATTCATTTACGCAATGAAGATTCAGAAGAGATTGAGTTTTGTCGTGCCATTCGAAAGCCAAGAGTACACAGTCGGCGTCGACCGAAACTTACAGATTCACTTGCCAGTTCGTTCCGAAATTGAATTCGACCGAAAGAAGCAGGAAGCTGTTTTAAGACTTCAGCCGATTGGCGACGAGCAGGAGTACAAAGTTCTTCAGTACAAGACACAACCATTCACCTCCAAGCACGATATCCTCAGCCTCCAGCCCGTTCAAACGGACAGAAATACTCACACCATTCATAAAGATCGCGCAACATCCTCGCAGATTGAATTTAACGACAAGCACAACCAACAAAGACTGCAATTCCATTGGGAAAGACAGCCGAGCCGGTCGAACGATAATCAGGCCAACGAAAATCGTCATCTACGCGAAAAGGCTATGGACGCTGCAAATAAACTTGCCCGTTCAATGGCTATACTCTACAATCCCAATGAACCTGAAAAATCAGAGTATGAGAAGTACTCGGTTAAGGTGGCCTCGAAGAGCGACATTAGCGCGGAAATGAGAATATCCTACGACTCGCTGACTTCGGAAAATAGTAACAAAGCCGACGATTCTGACAGCTGGTCACCGAAAGCCAAAGTACCAAATCTCGAATCGAACTTGAACGAGCAGGAGCGCAAGCACAAACTTCTCAAGGAAGCCGCGAAGAACATTAACTTTGCTAATGCCAAGGCCGTTGACATTAGCTTGGAAGTAACCGGAGGCGTACAGACATCGGCAACGGTCACAGTAGCCGCCAGTAGCAGTAACATCGACGAGAAATCTCGTTTCCTTGTTGTTGCTTCGGCTAAGACTAACGAGGGCAAGGATTATTACTTATCCGCTGGATTCGAAGCCAGATCTCCAAATACGGATAGTTTGGATTACGAAGAATCCTTGAAGGCTAATACTCCGCGGGAACTCGATGGTGAGATCCAATATGGAAAGGGCAGCGACCGCAATAACGAACAGAGCCAAAACAAAATCAGAATCCAGGGTAAGGCTAAGCTGAGCGAGGAGCGGAAGAAGGAGATTCGTCTGTCACGCGACGCGCAATTTTGCTCGAAACAAGAGAGTCAAAATGGCAACAAGATGTCGAAATCTTGCCAGAAGGTTAACCAACGCGCCAGTACGGTCGACAAAGGCGAGCTCACTATTAAATTCGAGAAGGAATCGACCGCTAAGGAAATGGCAATGAGCGTCCTCGATACCGTCGAGAGTATATCTCAGAACGTTATAACCGTTGAGAAGGACCGACAGGACAAGGAAGACAAGAACGAAATTAAGGTTGCTTTTGAAATGCTGTCCAAGGACAGAAAGATGGACGTGACCGTGAAAACGCCCGAAGGCAAACTTCGATTAAAAAAGATTTACAACATTCAGAATAACGACAATGACGAGGAGCTCGAAGATGAAATCATGACCAGTAAGTATCCTAATAATAATAATAATAATACTACTATTGCTACTACGACTACTCCCACTGCTCCCACTACTCGTAATACTACTCTCACTACTACCACAAACGTTCAACAATTTTTTACATACAATTTATGATCAACTCGCGATATTTACGCATTATCATAGACACTTGCCATTTGGACAAGACGGAAGCCGAGACCTTCGACAATCATCGCTACGATCTCGAACTCGGCAAATGCTGGTACGTCGCAATGACTGCCAACCCCAAGAACGATCCAGATCGCTCTGGCCAACAATTAGATCTGCCGGAAGACATGCACGTCACCATTCTGACTAGAGAAGACGACAATGGTAATAAGGAACTTAAGGTAACTCTGGGTGATAACGAAGTGAACCTTTGGGGATCTTCGTCCCGACGAGTGCAAGTCAAAGTCAACAACGAAAAGATCGAATACTCGAAGCAGAATAGCTACCAAGAGAAGAAGAATGGCGACATACTTTTCGAGCTCTTGGAACTTCAGGACAAATCCGTGCAACTTATATCCGACAGATACGACGTTAAGATAACCTACGACGGATCTCGCGCTGAAATTAAGGTACGAGCATCGACTGCTATCTTATATCGAATCATCAACCACTTTTCACACAATCACACGCAATCACACACACGCGCAAACACACGCACGCAAACACACACACGCGCGCAAACACACGCACGCAAACACACACGCACGCACGCAAACACACGCACGCACGCAAACACACGCACGCAAACACACACGCGCAAACACACACGCGCAAACACACGTACAAACACACGCACAAACACACGCACGCACACACGCACACACATGTTGAAATGCAATTTTTTTTTTTAATGCAATTAATGCTCCCGTTTAATACGCAGGCTGGATCCAAGTATCTCGAGTCCGTCCGAGGTCTCTGCGGCAACAACGACGGCGATTTGAACAACGATCAGCAAACACCCAAAGGCTGCCTTCTTCGCAAAGCCGATGAATTCGCAGCAACGTACGCTTTATTAAAGGATAAGTATTGCGACGACTCGGTTCGCCAGAAGGCCGAGAAGACTAAGAGCTCCAAGTGCCATTACCAATCGACTCGGCTCGGCAATGTCATCAGTGAGCAGGAAGCCGGACGCGAAACCCAACGCAACGACAATCGCGACGATTCGAGCAACGAGGAGTCACGTTGCATGTCTCATCGCACAAAGATTATCAAAACCGAGAACGAAATCTGCTTCTCATTACGACCGGTGCCCTCTTGCTCGTCCAGCTGCAGACCCAAGAATGTCAAGACCAAGAACATCCAGTTCCACTGTGTTAATAAGTCAAGCGCCGCGGAAAAGGTTGCCCAGCGCATCGAGAAGGGCGCCAATCCAGATTTAAGCCAAAAGTCCGTTTCCAAAGTCGAGGAATTCAACATTCCCATAAGCTGCAAAGCTTAAGCTTCTGATCGGCAACTCATGCAAAATGACAAATTTATTTATTTAAATTGTTTAGTTTTTTTTTTTTTTTTATTTGTAATTTTAGTATCGCTCAATAAACCAAATTGTCCGCTATAAATAATTCGATATTTTAATTATCTATAGTCCCACGACTGATCTTCCTCCACCAACAATAAAATCATCGCTATTCTGCCATTTATAAATCCCATAAATTTCAGGTCAATCAATCCTGCGCATTACGAGTTATTCTTACGACAAACTATTTATTGCACTTCTAGCATACGGATGATAAATAAAAATTCATTTATTTATTTTCAATTGTGCATAAGTTTCAAAAAAAAAAAAAAAAAAAAAAAAAAAAAAAAAAAAAAAAAAAAAAAAAAAAAAACAAAAAACAAGGAATAAGAAGGAACATAACGGATGATAAATAAAAATTCATTTATTTATTTTCAATTGTGCATAAGTTTCAAAAAAAAAAAAAAAAAAAAAAAAAAAAAAAAAAAAAAAAAAAAAAACAAGAAGACAAAATAGAAAAGACACAGAGATAGAGATGAAACTATTAATAAATAAACAACCTTTTGTAATTTAATATAACAGACGTAGGAATTAGAAAGGATAGAATTTTTTCAACATTGTCTCTGCAAAATCAATTGAAATTAAACGGCAATTGACATTAATATGAGCTTGATTCTCCTCCCCCGCGCATACGCTCCACCGAGTCAGCGTCGATGGCTCACAAATTTCTTAGTCATGTAGAAGTGCAAGGACTAGGCAAGGGACTTTCTCGTACTTAGAATTTGGCAAGAGTGGCGAATATAGTAATCAAGAAGGAAAATAGTCGTCGGAGCTCGGGGTCTCGGCAAAAAAATAGCACCAGGCGACGTCGGTCTTTGGAGTTCGATCGCAAAAAATCTCGGGATCTCCCCTTTCATTCTCTCTTTCACGAGTACGGACTACTCCCTAGGGCATAACCGAGCAACCGCTAAGCCATCCACGAAAAACAACCCAAGCATACTTTGAAGTCGTAGGAAAAATAAAAAAAACTAGTGGCAAAATGATTAATTAATAATTAAGAGAACGCGAAAAATCTTATATTTTTGTTGTTGTTGTTTTCTTTTGTTTATTAGTGACACTCGAACTTTTAAGCGATTCTTAGGCATTTTTATATAAACTTTTGGACAATTGATTTACCAGGATGGATTATCAGTTATTTATAAAAGTTATTTAACAACATCCAAGTGTCTACGTTATAAGTTGGCAAAGCTCCTTACGTACAATTTATTAATAAAATTTTTTATTAAATTTAAATGGATGATGGATGTCATTTAGAGTGTATTCATGAAGTTAATTCATGAAGAAGAATTGATATAATACGAATGGATTATAACTGAAATAATCGAATGCTCCGAAGCATAAAGCAAACTTTAACAAAAAAAATTTTTGTTTAACTCTTTTTAAGCATCACATTGAGTTTATTTATAATTTATACCGACTAATGATTGAGTAACGAGTAACGATTGCCGCGACACTACATTTTTCTTACATCGTTTGCATTAACATAAGGTAGCAAACAAATATATGTATGCTCGTAGTCACACGATGTCACAAAATGGTAAAGCGATCATCAGAAAGAAAAAAAAAAAAGAAAGAAAGAAAGAAGAAGAAAAATTTTTTTGAGATATATATATATAATATTGTAATGGGAAAGTGCAGAAGTAAGCTGTAACAGAAGCAGCAGTGGAGTGAAAAAAAAAAAAAAAAAAAAAAAAAAAAAAAAAAAAAAGAGTAACTGCAGATCAGTAGGCATTCATCGATTCCCGGTATTCCCAAGACAATACTGATGTATTGCAGTGAGTATTAGGCAGACTTTTCAAACACATTGGCATATAAAATGGAAAACGTGGCAGTGCTTCTACCTGCTGAGACTATCAAATTGATACTTACTCGATTCACATTTTATTATCGGTTTCCCGAGAGACAGGATTACGTCAGAGTACGCGACGTTACTTCTCAGATACTTTAGCACTTGTAACTTTCGAGAAATTTCAATGAGGTTTTCCACGCTGTTGCGGTTGTAAATTTGAGAGAAGTTTTGCTTTGTCTAATTCGGTGTTGCTATGCTTTCTTGCTAAGCCGATGGTATCAATAATTTTATTGGATATGCGTTGGACGTCCAGGCTTATCCGTCGGCGAGTAACAGTTCATCTTTTATAAATTGCTGTATGATTAATGACGAATTGCAATTGATGTCTTCATTTACAAAACATATTTTGCTTTTCTTAATGCATCCATTAAGTTTTAAGTCGAATGTTCTCATTTGTTCCCCTTTTAAGAGTTGAAACTGTAATACAATCGTTGCCATTGTGCATTAATATATGTAAAAACAAGAAAACAAGCTTATATCAAATTTACAATGCTTCGTGTTAATTAATCCATTTATATTTAAATTGTTGATACGGTAAACAATAATTTTATTTTGATTTTTTTCTCTTAATTTCTTTGTTCATTAAAATTAGAATTAAATTACAATAATGGATGGATTATCGAACGGTCTCGCTTAACATAAAGCATATAAATACTTTGCTCACAACCACAAATTCATTCTTTAATGTCAGTGATTACTCGTACGTACGGATTTAGTAGCGAGAAGAAGCTTCGCTACAGTGGATTAAAATTTTTTCAAGCATCTTATCCTAATCTCAATGTCTTTGTAAGTTTCACGAGGCACAAAGTCAAAGCCTATAAAAGTCCAACCGTTTTCCTAACTCATAACGAACGATCTGTTTATAATATTCAGTTATATTATTATTCTTTTTGCTTGATGTTTTTATGTTTTTGCATAAAAATATTCAATTATTACCATAGAATTTTGAATAATAATTGATTGGAATATTAAAAATTTTAATCTAAATATTAGAGGAGAAAAAAAAAATAGATTATAAGATTATAATATCATGATATTATAATTAACATATAACATGACCAATCATTAAAACCGATTAATTTCACAATTGTATTCTAAATATTTTTGAAATTTATCATGAATTATATCTAACAAACTAGAAAAGAAAATTTTTTATTCATAACTTCGTTTTAAGATATATTCTTTAATTATAATGCAAAATGAGATTAAATCCTGGCAATCGATAAATATTATATGGCAATTTAACATAAATATTACGGACATGATTTCACGGGGGAAATATTTGCATTTCAAACTCAAGATTTTCACTGCATAGTATACGATTAAATATTCATCTATTGTATCTCGGTAATTAAAAATTATGTTATAAATACATCGGAAAGATGGAAGAAAAATTGATTTTTTATTTCTAATTTGATAATCTGCCTGCATAATAAGACGTGAATATTGTTTATACTAAATTTATAACTCTCAAAGTTAATATTGAAGGCTTAAAATGGAGCTTTAAATTATAATTATTTTTTTTCTTTTTTTTTTTTTTTTTTTTTGTATCACCAAGTACAAAATAAAAATTTTTATGTAATGAATGTTAGTGGCATTGTCGGTAAATTAAAAATACATTCCATCCATTCATATATATATATATATATATATATATATATAGTTGGACAGCAGAGCAAAATTCTAATGAAATTCGTTAAATTTTTGAAGATTATTAATATGGTATTTAAATTATTAAAATTAAGTTACAAGAAACTCGAAGTCCGGGAATTGAGGTATCAATGTTTTTTCGTATTGAAATTCAGAACAATGGTCTTTTGGCTTGAAAAATTTCAACTTCACGTTTGACGTTAAATTCTATTCAGAGCAGTTTATGATGTACGTAGAATGGATTTTGGAGATATTTTTAAAGACTTTTTAATATTACGATATTATAATAAACAGTCGCCGACATGGTTGAAGAAATTTATTAAATTTCATGACAAAGAATGTTAAATAACGATTCTTCTTTCAATTGCGTTAAAATCTTAATTTTCATTACAAATATCTACAAGAAAACACCAAAGTTATAATGTGCATGTAGATTTGTTCGTAGACGATGTAGTATTTTGTCGTAGTTAATTTTTTTTATTATATAATTCGCGAGAGACTATTTCTCTATTATATAGACTATATACTATATAATATATATATATATATATACTATAGAGACTATTGCTGTTTGTGAGTAAGCGAATGAGGTAGGCAAATTGATTTTGGTAATTAACTTGAGTGATTTATTTGGGAAGACCGGGAGTCAGATAATTAGAATTGAAATAGAATGAGCAGCAAAGAGGATTTCAATATGAAAACCGGACAGTTAAAGGCCTTTAGCCAAGCCAAAGCGATTATCGGGAGATAACATAACTCGACTTGAGAATACTAGGATTAGGCTAAGTATCCTAATTGTCTTTCGTGTTGAATAAATGATGGAGAAGAGATCCTGTTTTTATTAAAATGTTTAGTGTGGACTTGCCTTGCCGACACTAATTTAAGAACAATTACCTAACTGTTTGCAAAAATGTCCAACTTTAATTCCTCGTTCATTTGTCCAATCTAAGATTTACAAGGTATTTATTCCATTATTAACTTGTAATAAGATATTATTCATCATTAATTACTCAATAATTACTCAAGATAATATAAGTGAATTACTGATTATTTTATATTTACAATATCTGCATATTTTTGTATTTAAGTAAAATTCGTGTTTTTTTTTTGTTTTTTTGTTTTTTTTTTGTTTTTAAATAGCCGAAATAAAGTAAACTATTGAACGAGCAAAAAACAAATCGCAAATTTTATTTATAAATATGAAATTAAATACATATGTCAAAGATTAAAAAATTTTGAAAAAATTTTAATCGATAATAAATTAAATTGTAACATGTATATAATTTCACTTTGAAATACCGAAAATATTTTAATACGTGAAAATTTTTCTACAACATAATTACGTCACTCTTAACCATATGGACTATCCATTTAATGCATTTTTATTAATCCATAATTCATTATAGAATTAAAAATTAAGATATATTCGGCAGGTAAACTCATAATCTTTGTTGATATTGATCTACTTGATTGAATTAATAATTACAATAATCGGATTAGTGTAATGTAAGCCTAGAAATTTTTATGTAAATTGATTCTTATAATTGATGTAAATATATTTTTATATAAACATTAATCAAACGAATACAAAAGACACTATGAATGCACAAATTTTTGTCGTTGAAAAATTTTTATTTTCATTACGGGAATAGTTGTTGTAATTATGCAAAGTAAAATATCAAATATATCTTGCTCTTTATAAGTGTTATTGTTTTTGAAATTGTTTAAATTGAATTTCATCACATATCAAAAAAATATCACAATCTAAAGAAACAGAAGCTCTTAATCCCAATGGACAATGCATTTTTCTAACGGTTATCCATCTACTTTAATACCTTATAATGCATATTTATTGTCTTCGTGAAAGATTAGTAAAGCAAAATTTTGTATTAAGACAAGTTTAAAAATTTTTTATACCTTTTATACTTTGTTTTCTTTTTTCTTTATACTTACGTCGAAAAAGTCTATTCACTTAGCAATAACCGATATCGAGAGCATTTGCCATTCTGTTATATTTACCCTTTAACATACACACACATATACGTATATTTTATATTTAAAGTAAAAAAAAAAAACGCACACAATAATGTTCATTCGATGAATATTGTATATACATTGATGCATCATAATCTCGTTTCTAAAAAATTTCGATACTTAAATTTGAATTATATCATTTTATTACTATTTTTGCGAAATTTTTTAGCATGCAACAAATTTCAAAAAAATAAGTAAAAAAATTGGAATATGATAATTTATTGAAATTTTTCAATCATCCGACGTTAATTTTTCTTCGCCGTAGTTGTATTAACGCATTTTCTCCTTTGATGGAATATTGATTTTTATCAAATTTTCTCCATTATTTGTTCATATATTAACTACTTTTATTAACTATATTTAACAATATTATGACTTTTTTCAAACGTGGCAAAAGGTAAAAATAATATTCAAATACGGATGATCTAAATTAATAGTTTTACATTATCGATTCACTTCTAACCTTTTATGTTTTTTTGCCCCATTATATTACATTATATACAAAATAGTGATTTATAAAACGTTCTATTAAAAAAATCACTTGTTAAAATCCTGGATATTGCAAATTTATTCGACTATTGATGTTAATTTTCAGCTATAAAAGCTGAAAATTGCATTTACTTGTAAACATAAATTATTGTGTATACATAAGACGACACATATATATGTCCGTTAGTGTACGCTAATGTTGAAATTTTTATTATTATGTATTTCAAGCGAGTGAAAGTAAAGTCAAATTGGAAAAGATATCATCGCGTTATCCTAGTGTGAAAACGTGAAAAATTGCTAAAGCATCAAATGGCAATTGCAGTGCTTATGTTTCATCTGAAATAACGTTTGTTCGGTAATCGTCGATCGAATGTCGCGTTGCATCGTGTTCGTCATAAAGTAAGTCTCCGTGCGATTCTCGGGCTAATTCACGGGTCTCGTAATGGCGAAAAAAAAAAAAAAAAAAATAAAATAAAAAATAAAAAAATAAATGTCCGTCACCTTTTGCAATTTTCGAGCTCGTGAGATTTGTGAATTTCGTGAATAATTCAGGGAGCCTAGATTGGCAGTTGGAGTTGAAAAAAAAAGGCAGAGGTAACGAGCGTTGGTTGGGCCCTGAAACAAATGGAATAACGGGGAATCGAAGCAGGAAATTTCTGTTTTGATAGCCCTCGTACCTCTGACCCTCAAAACCGTATAATATCGAAATCGATCTATTCTGCATCTCTGTTTGCTCATTCGCTTCTATCGTTCGTACTCATTTTTTACCTGAACGCATATTTCATTTGAGTCAGCTACAAACCGAAATGAACAAGTTAATAATAATAATTCGAAATTTTTCTGTAAAATATTTATGGAATTATATTCGTCCTCATTAGTGGAAATGCATATTATTTAAATGCAAAAAGTATTTCTTCAAAAAGTTTCGGGCCAAGATATAATTCTTTGTTAAATAACCTACAACGATATTTACCGCGAATACAGTTTATAGAAAAACATTTTATACATATTTTCAACAATGTTGATCTTTTTTTCTTCTTCATTATGCTTTTTTATATGAGATATTTTTCAAGGATGAATGATGAGTAGAAGGCTGAGCACGTTTTTGATGAAACATTTTAAAACTGAGAGAGGAATGTGTAATTTTGTAGCACTCTATGTCACACGTGAATGATTCTCATAATTTCTGCGACTGAAACATGTGCGTTTTAAATGTCCGTTTTTTTTTTAAATTTACGTAGTAATGAGGTCAGATTAAAATCGAAATCGATATAATTTTTGTACGCTATTGTATTTAAAATATCCAAGGTCAAATTATTAATTGCAGAAAATTCTATATATACATATATATATATATATATATATATATATATATATATTTCTTAATTTATATTTTAATAATAAATTTTCTAATAATATTGTCGATGTATTAAATTATTTTTTATCATATTACATATGAAGGCTGAGTTCACACATGCCTAGAAAATATTCAATAACATTAAAAAGTTTACTTAGATTGATATTTGATATATGCTTTTGATACAACAACATTATCCATTATTTGTGGTATAAAGATATAAATATATTGTATCTTGATTTATTTAAATTTATATTTTACAAATTTGTTTTCGTTAATCGTCTACTATACCAAGAAAATCTTATTTGATCTTATGGTATTATTATTTAAATTAGATTTTAATTGTAATAGTAAAAGTTATTATTATTTCTCAACTGTTTTACTAAGCAGTACAATTATTTGCCTTATTACAAAAAATGCAAGATAAGTTTTATAAAATCGAAGAAGGTGAATTTTCCACATTTTAAACGAAACAACGAAAAGCAGACAGACGCGCGCGCACGCACACGCACACACGCACACAGGTATGTATACAAAATTATATAGTTATGGACTATAGTAATTGTATGATAAAAATCAATCTAGAATATAAGATTAATTGAATTTAATTAACGTAAATAAGCAAATTTATTGAATATTGAAAATAAAATTCAACATGCAAAGCTTCGGTAGAAAAATGAAAATATAAGGGTATTTTGAATGCTGCTAAATCAACATCGACAGATAATGTTAAATTCAATGCAAACGAAATTTCAGTATCCACTATTCACTCCACTAAAAATTGTTTGTTATCTTGTATTGTACGGGTTTTCTGTGTTTATTAAGTAATAAATTTCCCCGTGTATAATTAATTGTGGAAATCGGTGAAAATCCTATGAACTTTTCGATTTCGCATTTAACGCAAAGCTAAATCGGTGTATCAGTGAGCTAACGACAGCACAAGACCACATGAAAATAAACATTACTTTAACGAGCTCTTAAAATCTCAACAATCACAAACCTCATTCTCACGCCATTATTACGAAAGACACAAGTCCGTATACTCCATCAAATATATGTACTGAGAGCTGCACGTAACAAGTACCTGGACACGTAAAAGCAATGGCATCGTGCAACCGCGCCTCTGCACTCCATGAACGTACGTGCGTCGTTCCAAGGTAATGGAACGTCCATTACGACTGGAATAATGAAGGGAGAGGGAAGAGTTAGTTGCCTATCGCTCTCGCGCTAGGATACAAAATGGCTGGCTCAGGAAATTGCCGATTCCCGAGCTTACGTTAATTAACGCTTTACTTTTGTGTTCTCGGCTAGTGGGAGGTGGAAATAGATCGCCTGTAGAAAATTGGGTGATTTTCCAGTTTTAAATTACTAAAGGAGCCGTTTGTCAACCGCTGCTATACCAGATTGCCTGAATAATGGAGATGTTATTTGCCTGGGCGATAAAGCTCGGAAATCAGGCGAATTTAATATTGTCGGCTAAGATTCGCTTATCATTTAGGAGATAATGATGCTCGTTGATGAGAAAGTCTCAATTTTCACGTATTTTAAACGTTTGTTACAATTAAATGGATAAGCGAGTTAATTTATTAGCAATAAGTCGATGATAATTAATATGGAAAATACATAGTGTAAAATATTGTACTTTTGAAGGTTAATTTTAATGTAATATTTAACGAACGATCATTAATAAACATTTATAAAGAAAAAAAATATTATAATAATAAGAACGATATTAAATATTTCGTCAAGTATATATTATTCGATGTTTATAATAATATTTTCGCCTACAGTATAATGGGCCATTTTGAATGAAAGTGAAACGAAAATTTTTACGTTATATTTTAATGTTTCCAAGCTTTGTGAGATTAAATACGCAAGCGAAAAAGATATTTCATAAATTCATTAAAATGTTAGTGTTATAAAAATATAAATTCTATGTTATACTTCCTAATACGTATATAAATAATAGGATCAGGAAACTGATTATCATTCGTTATTTATTATTATAATAAATTAAATTAAATCATTTAATTATTAAATGAAAGCTTGTGATTCTAATTATTTTATTATTAATGTTTAAATTACTACAATTGGACTATAATTGTCCTACTCAATTGACGAGGCTTTGGCTTTTTAAAAAACAAATAAGTATCAAAACATTTGTCCGGCGGTCTGTTTGATTCACTAATTTAAAGAGCAATAAAGACGAACGAAAGCCAATAATAAAAATTGCCAACATATATATATATATATATATATATATATATATATATATATATATATATATATATTAAATAATACTTATGCTCGATAAAATAGAATCCAATAATCAAATCTCAGATACTGGCACATTACCTTTAATCTAATATAATCAATTAACTTTCTTATAAATGTCAAAATATCCGCAATATTGTTACGTGTGTCACAATATAACATTAGTAAGCTAGTAATTTGGCGACTTTAACGAAATATTTAACGAAATAGTTTATTAAATTTTGATGAAATTAAACGAAAGCTGTTTTCAATAATAGTTTTATAAATTTTTTACTTTTCAATACCTCCAGCTTTCAAGACAAATACATAGGATCTAACGATTCTTATCTAACGACCCGGACGGTTAATCAAATACAGTATTCCTTAATCGTACGTATTTTAAGAATTCGTATATAAGAAACTTTGCGCACAACTTATCGTAAAGTTAATAAAATTTTGTTTACGATTGTACATTACATTCGCTTATCACTGACAATTCCACTGTCAGTGTATGAATACCCGCGCCATCGCGATCTCTGCCGAAAATCTTAATCCCTCGTCGAAACCGATTAGCCGCGTATTAGGCACAGTATCCCTCCTCCGTCTGCCAAACTTCCTTGGCCGAACAATGCAAGTCGATGCAGGACAATCGAAACGAAATTTCGGTCTGTACAACAATTGGGCTCGTTTTGCCCGGGCAGACGGCTCATTCGGCTTACCTATCTTCGAATAGACAACCTTCGACCAAAGTCCTTCATTGGGTGAGGGAGAAAGGGAGGATTCTCCGCGCGAGCTCTGCGGCGCCTCAGTTTGTGGCTCGATAAACTCGATCGACCAATTATCCGTTAAACAATTCTGCCCGTCTACCGATTATTTGCAATTGTTTGCGCGATGTTGTTTAAATACGCGGTACTAAGGCTCGACTCCAATATTGCCGCGAATCAATTTTGTTTTACCGTAACGTGCGGATATTTCTATTTGCGTTCGTGGATTTGGTGTCGCTGGAGTTGAACGAGTAGAATACTTTTTTGAAAATAAGTTGCCAAATTATGTGCTCCCGCGCAACGTTTCACGATTAATAGCTGCGCTGCTCAGCGATTTGAATAAACGCTATTGTTATTTATAATAATACGTAATTAATATATATTTCTTAAAATGTGCTTTGGTCAAAATATTGACTTTTTCTTCTTCTCAAATACAGTTAAATTGGCAGAGCTCATGAAAGAAAATTCTTTTTATAGTACATTACAGTAAGAAGTCATTTATAAATCTTGTAATGCGGTTAGCGAAGAAAATAGTCTTGGGGAATAGCACGATTAATCATGAGGGACATAGGCGGGTAAGAATGATTTAAACCTGAAATTTTCTTTTGTTAAAAAGGTAATTGACATATCACCTTAAATTTATTTTCATATCTAATTTTTAGTGAATATATATATATATATATATATATATATATATTGTCGACGAGATGTGGTTTTGTAAATAATATTTTTTAAATAAATTAGCGAAGAATTTGGCATGTTAATCGACGTCTTTTGATTCACTTTATCATGCACTGCCCATAGCCCCGCCCCGCTTATTAATCCTTTGTGCTTTAAGCTTATCTTGAAAAAAGACGTTTCTTACGAATTCAATATGGCTAGGAAATCTTCATAATAATTCAAATGTTCGCATTAAGATAATTATTTCTACAATGTTAAATTAGCAAGTATTGTTACCCGTGATCTTGTATCATTTGCTTCGCGCACTGCCCTATTCTCTTTATGTATTTTTTACGTTAACCGTGATAACATTGTTGCAAGGATATGTAGTTGGATCCCACGCATACCCCGAGCTCTACTACTTAAATACACTGAAAGGGCTCGTTCCGTAATGTCCCTTTGGCTTCCTCTCCCCAACTCCTTCTCACCTTTGACTTAGTTAATTTTCATGCTGAGCGGCGTGCAAATTAGGCTGGGTTTAAGTCTATTGTGGTACGTTCTACTCTAGTCTTCATTACCAGAAGAAGCTTTATAACTTTCGTTCGAAAGAATTTGTAGAATCGTGTTTAAGTGGATTAGACGAGCTGGACTATTGCCCAAGTATTTTGTCAAGTTAGCTTCTCTTCTCATTCAAGGAGAGAAAAAGGTTTACGCGTTATGAGTTAATTAACTTTTAGAATGATGGGTGTAAAAGGATTGCCTTGTGCGAGCTTATTGTCCTTAAGAAATTTTTCTCTCTAGATTTTGCTTCTTAATAGGTGTTCTTTCCTAACTCGTATCTTAAATTTTTAAAAAAATTTTATGCAAGAACAATCAGTCACGAGGATCCTTAATTGATTTTGCATTTTCATAGTTGAATTTAAGAAAGATAAGGAAAATTTTTAAAAGTATTCTAAATAAACGTCCAAATACAACCTCCGCTATCTCATTTTTATTCGTCTTATTCGCATTTATTAATACTCTCGATTAATTTACATTTACAATAAAACAACATGAAATTGATCGAGAAAAGGTTTTGTTTTACATAAATATTATTAAAATAATTCCAAACCTTCATTGTATTATCGAGCTTTCACAAGAAAAGTTATTAATGCAATATCCTGTAGCCATTGATAAAATAAATAAGATCAAAATATTTAATTTTCTTTACTTTATTAAGAATTCTTCAAATTTCCCGACCATGAGAATGTAACGATAGCTAGTAGCAATTATTTGCTCCTGCTTACTTGTATCTCAATTTCACTTGACTAATATCGCTCACGAGTAGTTTAATAAAAAATTTTGCATCACAAAAGTAACGAAATAAATACAGCTGCAAAGCTATGGAGCATCGCCGGTGACTTGTATGCAATACGGCCATAAATGCTTGTTGAATAAAAGAGAGAAAATTTAATTTTGCTTTTATACGTGCTTTCGTTTTGCAAATATGAGGCAAGGAAATTTTGAAACCGAAAATAACTTTGCCCACAAGTTCGTAGAAAAATTAAGCGCTACGCGCGTGCTTCTTGGATTTTAGGCTTCCTCGGCCCTTTCCTTCGATCCCATTTAGAAAACTCATTCGAGCCCAACCGCTTATAATATTTTAAAACAATTTTGCACCTTTGACACTACAGCCTTTGCCGACTCCTTATTTTTTACGTGTATTTTTCAGGCTCTCGAGGGATAAGGCTGCGAAAGCTTATATTCACAATACCTACGTAAGACGAGATGCACATCACATTTTGTCTGTGGCTTGGCTACGCGTTCGCTTCGTCCCTACATTATTCAGATGATTGCATGCAATAACACGCGCGACTGGCAACAGGAGACTTAAGCCACAGACATGCACAAAGAGCCATACGGATGCGCTCATTTACGTACGTGTAGAGGCGATCGTAAAGAACAGTGGACTCAATCTTTCCTCTCCCTGCCTCTCTGCCGCTTTGCATTTCATTACAAGCCCGAGGGAGAGAGAGAGAGAGAGAGAGAGAGAGATTAATATTTATTTGTTTCATAATGACGTTGTTCTTACTTCAAGTTATATAAACGTTCGGTTTATCATCTTGAGAGGGGGGGGGGGGGGGGGGGGGGAGTTACGCGCAATTGAAGGTGCATTGAGAGGGTGGCGATAGTGCTTTAACGGCCCTCTCCACGCAATCCCATCCCGAACGTAATATAATGTTAATGCAAAAGCCAGTATTGTGATTATTGGGGTGGGGATCGAGCGTCCCTATCCCATCCCGGCGATCTGGCGTTTCTTCGGCGCGTCGTCTTAGCCATTGCATCATACCACTGCTGCAGCACTTATTGTACATATATAGCTCGGGGAAAGTGGGCTGAGCAACCGGGGAAATGCGAAACGCGCGCCCGCATGTGCGATTGCAATAAGTGCAGGGATAATTTACGAGGTACCTTAGACAGGCGGGGATGAGCTTAGGAAGATGAATTTTCAACATTTTCATTCGAATTTGTACACTCGACGTTCATACATTGGCTTTCCTTTACACTGCGCGTTACAATTTACCTTACAGCTTTTGAGAAAAATGTTCATTCGATTGGCAGTTACAATTCTTTCGTTTCGTCGCTATGCACTTTATATGCGCCGGTGCTGCTCGCAAATGTCGACACATTCATGCTTAATTTGTCTCATTTGCTTATAATTTCTTATAAATTCGAATAAATTTTGTTTTCTTTTTTATAATTTATTAATTTTATAGTTGTTTTTGTTTGTTTTTTGTTTTTTGTTTTTCTGAAAATTGTGTAAATTTTATAATTATTAACATACAATTGAATTATTAAAGTGACGTTATCTTAATTAATTACAGTAAATGTATAAAAGCAGAAATTGCGTATGCGTATATAATACTTTTACACATTCATAATGACAATTGGATTAAGAAAGGTAATAAAATAAATACATTTCACCTAAAATCAAATTATAAGAGACAATAGTTTTCTATTTATATTAACTTTGCAATCAAACGAAAATTTGAATTTATTTTACACTTGAACTTATTAGACTTCTGCATTTTTTGTGTATAATGCCGTTCAAATATTAGCTCGTACTTCCCTTAAAATCATTTAAATAATTAAATACTTTGCAAGTTTTCACATCAAAGAATTCTAATAAAAAAAAAATAATAATAATAATAATAATAATAATAATAATAAGATCATATACACACGTGTAAATTATAAGAATATAATTAGAATATGTATGAAGTTCCTTATGAAAAACATTTCATATCTTCAGAATGCCGTGAAATTTTCATTTTAAACTTGTGCTAACGTTAGTGTACCGTTGTATTAGGAATTCTTATTATCAAAAGTTGAAAATATATCACACGAGCTTCTTAAAATGATATTCTAAGTTACGGAATTTGAAATTTAATTTTTAAGTGTGCAAATAGAGCTTGACAAAGCTTCTTGATGAAATCCATGAAATCGATCGAGATTTAAAATTCTATCCTCTTACAACATTAGAAAATAATTAATAATTGATTAATGCAATAAAATCTCCCCTCCCCCCCACCTCATCCTCTAAAATATAAACACTAATAAATACATTATTATAATACATTAAAATTACCTTCTCGAATACTACAGACATTCTTCATTATGCTTGTAATTATTCCACGGCTATAAAATATAATCAATAAATATAATCGCACAATGCATAAAATATACATTTTGCAAAAGTTCAAGCTCGTTTATTAATTTTCTTCTTCCTTCAATGCAATATCGAGCTTTGATTTCACCCGTATTTTCGCTTAGTTTACAATATTTACCCACTCAATTTACCCTCTTCCACTTGTGCAAACTTCCTCAGAGCAAAAATCGAATTGGCTATGCCACGTATTAAGGGAGAAGATATCTCCTGTTGAGACATCGGGAAAAATAAACATGACGTTTCACCACGGAGATGCGATGAGCATTGCGCGGAGCTTTATCGCATTGTCGGTCGAACGAGCGGAAGCAACTCGTCTCGTAAATTAATTCGTAGACGAGTGCAAATTTCGTTACATGCTTGATTCGAATAATTTTTACTCGGAGCAATTGAGCCATTTTTCATCTACTGGTCTGTGTTTTTTCACTTGGATCAGCTCCATTATCTCACGTTTATGCTAACAAAGACACTGATTCCGCTCCGAAATCCAGAAAATCTTCCTAATTAACGACAAACACAATATAATCAATTTACTTTTAAATAATATTTTAAAATCCAGTGTACGGCTGCGTATGAAATTCGCTTTAATCTGTATTTTTATTTATATTTGTAAGCGAAACATTTTATTGCATTATTATTATTTTCTTCTATTAGTGTTTACTCTTCTGTTGATTGAAGTAAGGAAGAAACACACCGTGAGCGCGATGCTTCCGGTGGGTGGAGGAGGAGGAGGAGGAGGAGGAGGCGGAGGAGGAGGGGGGGGGTGGAGTTGTGAAGTAGAAGAAGAATGATAAATAAAAGAATGTTTTGGTAAATTTATAAAATTTATAGTGGTATGAGTAATTTGTTTATTTCTGATTGCAGTCTTATTGGAATTTCACTAATGAAGACCAAGTGTAATGAAATTTTAATTTTAATTAGGACGAATGAACTATCAGCAATTTTTATAATTTTATTTTTATTCTATATATTTATTGTTTTTAACAAATGAAAAATATATAAAATTTGTAGATAAAATTATAAAAATAACAATTACAGAATTATGGAGAAACAGAATATTTATTATTGACTAACGTTATAATTTTATAAAATTATTATTTATAAGTGATCTCATTCAATTATATTACTATGTAAAAAAGATTTCTTTCTATAGTTTTTAAAAAAGTATTTTGCATTTTGTCATTCGTCGTTAGTGAATCCTTATTATATAAATATTAATGCTTCTTACAATATTAATGATTAAACCAAATACAGAAAGTATTCATCTTTTTATTGAAATTATCATTTGCATTATCAACTATATTTATTATTAAACGAATTATTTTTGACGTCAATATAAAACAATAGAATATAAAAACACGAGACGCTAATACTTTTTTTTAGAAATTAATCGAGGTTATCCATATACATGAATTGAAAAATACGAGGTCACGAGCATGTTGAAATGTCAAATATAGAACATCTAGCATACGCAATGTTTTGTTCAAAAACCTTTATATTTCAACAAAATTAATTGAATTTACTGCAAATAATAATGGGGGTGGGATGGGATGGGGCGGGGTGGGGGGGGGGGGGGAGGGAGGTGGGAGATCATTAAATACGTATTTTAATTAAATAAGTAAATAATTATAAAATACTTGGATTATGATTACATAAAAAGAATATGAAAAAAGATTTATTAATTTATTATCTAAAATATGAGATGAAGTATTAAATGAAATTATGAGATGTATCTGGCCTTGTTCAATTCGATTTAATATTGCCGTAGTCCGATGATAATCTATCGGACATGTTTGAATGTACATAAATTGGAAACGTCGTTAAATAACAAAAATATTTCATTAATAAGGATAATATTTCTATACAAATGATTAATAAAGCTAGTAGATAAATGCCGCATTAGTTTAACATTTTAAAGCGAAAAAAAAAACAACAATAATTTGATACGCGGAGCATAATATTGGTTTTAGTTCACTAAGGTTAGTTATTGATTGGAGAAAAACATAAAAATTTTTTTAAATTAATTAATTTTCTGTATTCTGATTTGACAATACTATAAATATAATATAGTCTTATAATTTATACATTGATTGTTGTAAGTTTTATATATATATATATATATATATTCAATATGTGTTTGTATCGGTTAATTACGAAACTAAAATACTGGCAGTGAAGCAATGGTATAATCTAAAGGTTTATGTTTACATTTTCTTTATTGCGCATAGAGCCAAACAAACGTGAAACGAGAAAGGAACTATTTTTTCCCTTCCAGCAAATATATGCTCGAATACATTATACTTATGAACCTCGTGAATATAATTTTTCATTTCAATTGTTCTTCGCGTGGTATAATGCCCTTTTACATTTATAAAATTCTAATTCTTTTTCATCTATTTTGATTTGTACTTGCGAATTATGTAAAAATAGTGCGTGTAATATTCAATTATTTCCATATGAATTGACAGTATAAATCAATGAAATTGTAAATCTTTTAATAATTTACAAATCGTTAGACGAATGTTTGGCCTAGATTATTAATTTATATTCATATGAAAATATTCCTATATTAAATTTTAATTGTCTAGCAAAATACTTTAAAATGATGTATTTTAAGTTTTTATAAGATTTTTGTTTATTTTTTATGCATAAGTTAGTTGTCTATTGATATGAAAGTGTAACATATAACTGATTTTCTGAGCTTCCTTTAGCATTCGGTAACGTTAATGTAGATATAATTTTATAGAATATTATAGTGAAACGAGCAGTAAATATTTGTAATTATAAGTTCCAATTATTATTTAATATTGTCATTAAATTTCAAGAATAATTAATCTGACGAAAAAGTTCTGAATAATCGTGTAAAATTATTATGACCAATGACTGAAACAAATAATTTTTTTTCATAAATAATTCTAAAAGCATCCAACCAATTATTTGTCACGGAAACTTTGTTATTTCAAATTTAAAAATTGTAGAAATTCATAAGAGCAAATTTTTCTGTCATTTCAAAAGTTAATGTTTTTAGAAACTAATTGTTTAAGAACATTGATTCATGGCTAATAATTATCGAGACATTCCGATAAAAACCATAACATTTTACTAAGATTATTCAGTTTTACATAAGCAGAAGCCATTATTATATGAATGAGATGTTTGATGAAATTAATTCAATTGTATTACGTCGCAACTTTATTGTTGTCTCGGTATTGTAACTCAAAATTTCCAAGGATCAAAATGCTCTATAATATTTCTGGGTAATTCACGCGATGCTGGGCTCGCACGAGTCGTTATTGAGATTTATTACGTTGCTCTCGATAATCTATATTTTAGTAGTGAATTCGCGTCCATAAACATTATTCTAAAAGATGATATTTTTCAAAGTTTTTTTGAATTTGTTGCAATATCTTTTTATACGTGTATTCAATGCTTCTTTTTCATCTAAATACCATTTAGGATTTAAAGCTTTAATCAGTTTCTTTTTTAAGCTGTTTTTCCGTCATTTTATATATCGATTGATTATTTATTTGCTGTTCTTGTATCGAGTTGAGTTTTAGTTAATTCAAACTGTACCGTCATGAGTCGAAGAAAATACGTGTAACATTACGAAAATTGACGAGACGTCTCTCCAATTCGGCAATTAACAGTATCGATGATCTTACTTTAAATTGTTTTTTTTTTTTCAATCGTACTTTCATTTATTTATTTTCTTTTTACTTATTGCTCAATATATATATAAAGTTTCTCCATGCTTTTTCATGTTACAATAATTCTAACAAATAAAGGTATAATTAGTATCCCTCAATTACTATTACACAAATTTTTTAGTCGTTTTTTCTTTAATAACATATGAAATTGTTATGTACGTCTTGGACGCAAAAGTGAATTTTATACGTAAGAATTTTTAATTTTTCAATCTGTTGCCAGGAATCCTATTAAATCAATATGATTATCAAATGCGCTCGATTGTTTTGCTTAAACACTCCGAACTGATCACACGCGTGAATCGGCACGCGAACAATGGAGCTGCAGGCGGTGTCGATGGAATTTGAAGTCAGCAAAGGGAGCCGGGGGTCGTTGGGTGGCACCGGTCGTCTTCAGGTCGCGTAGGCCCCGACGATGACACTTACTTCAGAGGAGTTTACCCCAGAGATCGATAGCAGGTTCGATCGTTGCGACTAACGCGAATTTCTCCATTCGCTAGTTAACGTGAATATTTAAAAGTTCTGTGCGCTGGAGCGTGTACTTTCATTTTATAATATGATCTACTACATATTATCTACAAGTTTTATATTTTTGGAAGTTGAAATTTTTACCTGACACGAATACTTTTTGAGGACTTTTATGTTAAAAAATTTATAATAATTATTGTAAAATACGCACACGTTAGTGCAGAACTGGGAGAATACGATTTCTGTCTATTCTACCATAAAAGTCATGTATTATATATACTTTTAGTTATTATTATTAGTTGGTGCGAATTTTTAAAAATTTTGAAAATCCGGATTTTAGTCGTGTTTTGTTCTTTATATTCTAATTTATTCTTCTGTATTTGAAATCTATTATTACGAACAATCAACCCACACGTCTATTTATATCGTATTAACCTCAATAGATTGACAGCTACACACTGCATTAACTTGGAGCTACCAATAACAGTATTTTAACGGGATAGAGGGAGAGAGGAGTAAGTAGAAAAAAATGTGTTAGGTACAATTAATGTTTAATCGATATCGGCTTTTACGCTATTTTTTATTATGATTTTGTGCGATTCCGATAGCTTGAACGACTCTCAAGAGGTGCCGCTGATGCTTTCCTTATACGACTATCGACAAACTGAATCGAACTTAATTCCCATTTGAACATCAGTTAAGTCTGATAAGGAAATTGATACTAGTGTCGATTCATGAACTAAATTACCGGAAGTAAGTGTCATCGTCGGGGCCTATGCGACCTGAAGACGTCCAGTGCCACCCAACGACGCTCGGCTCCCTTTGATGAATTCAAATTCCCGACATTCTCGACACCGCCTGCAGCTCCACCACAGGAGCTGATTATCGAGACGGCCGTCCCGACATTCCTCCCCTTCATTGTTCGTCAGCCGATTCACGCGTGTGTTCAAAGTCGGAGTGCTTAAGCAAAACAATGGAATAAATTGTAATATTACAATTATTCTAATTGGCCTTTAAAATTACCGCTGTGCATATTGAATTATTGTTTTATCTAAAGGTTTGATTAGTCGTGAATTTTACGACTTATTTGGGTAAAGATACTTCCTGTATTAATTTAAAACAAAAACCATGTAAGATTACACGGATTTAGTATTTTTTTTTTTTTTACTAATAATCATTATGATGATTGATATGAATTGTATGAAACGGTGGATTTACGAAGTGAATAATTGACTAAGGAAAAGGATACATACGTAGGAAAATTTTTGATAAATTATTTAATCGAACCGTAGCTTCCTGATAATTATTGATTAATTGTCAGACTGAAGTGTAATAAGAAAGAATTTGCAGTATTATTGTTATTGCTAAGTGACTCTATAGCTCAGCAAATGTCTAAAAGTTGGACGAAGGCGACTTCTATATTATAGAAATAGACCATAATTTGCTTATAGATAATAATCTGCTTTGAGATAAGGTAAATAAATATTCTATATGAAGAATACAGACTTGTTAGAATGTTGTAATTATGTAAAATGAAAATTAATATATAACGTGAATTGGTATGTAGGAAATAATAAATCTATACTTCATAGAGAGTTGATGAATTGTTTGAAAACAATTTTGTAATTAAATAATCGATATTTGGAATTTTCATTAATCTTATTTTTTAGTTTTGTTGTTACAGTAAATTAGGTACATGCAGTGTCCTATGTAGTTAGTGTAAATATATATAAAAAGTGCACTTTTGTACTTGGTATTTGAATTAACTAACGTCGTATGAAAATCTTTCCGCGTCAGTTTTTAATTAATTTTGTATTTGTCTCAAGGCGTTGTTAAACAATCACTAACGTGTACTTTATCGATTATTTAAAAATCATTCTATGTTATACGGTTAAAAATTTCATCACGATGCAATTAATAACAATTAAGGCTTTATATTCATTATTGTAAGTAATATATTTATAAGAATGAAAAAAAAAAAAAAATTAAGTACGTTTCGTTAAAATTGTTTTTCAAAATACTCATGAATTTATCAACTATTTACAACAATACAATAAAATTTATACATACTCATTAATTATTTATTATTACGTATTATCACGCAATAAAATAGTATGTTATTATATTATTCAGTGAAATGGTGATTCTTTAGACATTTTTTCTCAAACTTTTTAATAAGATCTTATACAATATATATTCTGTATTACTTTTAGAACTATCCGAGTTTCATAACTGTTTTTCGTTTTTTTTTTTGTCTAAACTAAACTTTTTTGTCTCTGTTATCAAACTATATCATATATTATAAAATTTTGGCCTTATTCGCTTAAAGAGGAGTTATATACCTTCAATTTTCCACTTTATATTTTCAATATAATTTAGTATTCTGATGAGTTGCTAACAGCTACAATAACGTTATCTTTCTCTAACTTACTTCATCGCGTTTCTATAATTAGTTTATTGAAAATATTTGTAACATACTAATTAATATTTTCGACATTTTATTATAATTATTTATTATTTTTAATTTATATATACACGTTGTATAAATAGGAAATAAGCTGGTGAATTGCAGAAATAAATGTTATTATTTTGCTTTTAGTTAATTTTACGTCTTGATAAGACACTGAAATTTACTGCTCATCGTCATATTTGTTTAGAAAAAACAATCATTCATCATGTGAAGTATAGAATTTTAATATAAACGAGTATTTAATTATGTATTAATAAAATAATGTATATTATTTGTACAAATTTATTCCATTGTTATTCGACTCTTATATTAATGTTCGATTTAACTTGGAAATATTTCCCGATTCGCTTTATATTCATATGTAGTTTACCAAATATTCCTCTCCTTATTATTCCTTTAAACATGCAAATTTCTCTCTCTCTCTCTCTCTCTCTCTCTCTCTCCCGTATTACTTAAAATACAGAGAAATGTACAGCTCAATATTCGCGTTTAGACATTCAGCTTTTCAATTTATGCCAGTTGAGGTTATTTAATTTTTTTCCTACAAAAGAATTGCTGCTCCTCTTAAATAATCATCATATGAATTAATTATAATATCTAGAATAATGAATCAAGGACAATATATAGGTATGTATTTTTTTTTTTTTTTTAGTAAATTAATGAGTTTGTTCGTTATTTAATTATTAACAGTTTTATATGGAAGTAGTAATTTTTAATTTATAATTGTCTTTTACGATAATTTACAAAATACTTTTAGACTCCATTAAAAAAACAATGTACATATGCTTATGTACATATGATATTAACGATTGCAATAATATATAATTATTATAATATTTTTAGCATCACTTATCAATTTTAAACATTGTTAAGGTATTCTTTATATTAAAATTTTTTTAATGACTAAGTGCAATAATAAATTGTTATTTGGGTATAGGTAATAGCTAATTCTCCAATTGAATGTTATCTTTTTTGCGTTAAAAAATTGGTTGGAACAATTAAAATAACGATTCCAATGAAATGTAATCGTGTTTTGTAAAAAACGGACATTAGAGGATTCAGAGAGAATTTAGAAATGGGAATCACTAGCTTTAAAGTTAGTAACAAATGACTATACCGAACATTGTTATTCTTATTAGTGCGGGAATATAGACATTAAAAGTAATGTTATTGACCAAATGGAAGGAAAATAAAGTATAAAGCAATTATGGGGTTATGAACTATTATGAACACTCGAAGAATCAAAACGATAGCGTTATAGTTGCAGTTGATGTATGTTGTATTGTTTAAAATATTAAAACAATTAAACTAGCATTGTAAATATTATGTAATTATAATGTGAGATAAAAGAATATATTATATATATTATGAATTATAAGTTATGATGAAATTGACTTCTTTCTCCGAAAATTATTCGAAAGTACATAAACCATTGAAATTAGTTTATTTCCTGAATATTTTAAATAATTTTCTATTTATTGCATATTTATATTAAGGATTCAAATTTTTATTATATCAAATATATTTTAAAAATTCTTATATTATCTTTGTACATTCATTTATGCTACATGACAAATCCTTTTTCTTATTCTTTACTAGTGTCGGTAGATTTTAAAAGCCTCTTAGCTCATTTCATATTTTTCAAACTTATAATGAGTTTTTTTATGCGGTGAAACATTATTATATTGATTTTATTATATCGCTCTATCTCATTTGGCTTATTTGTCGTGATGAAATGTTTAATAAGCATTTTAATCACTTTATTTGTCATTAGATCAAATTTGTAAATTTGATTGATTTATCAACTTATTAATTTATTTTTGTCATATAATAAACTGAATATAAGTATAAATTAATTACAGACTATTCCTTACAAAAATTACTTAATGATTTCTATTCAAATGGAATAAATATAATTTTGAATTCGTTTGAAAATTCCACTACTTTTTCAGTACTTTGCTCGATTTCAAGGTGTTTGTTCATTATTTATTTGTTAAAATTCTTTAATATTATTTACATGATTTTTATTTTTTTTTTTTTTTTTTTTCATTAATACAGCTTTTCATAATTCGTTTCTTTCCAAGTAAGGGATGACTTTAATATCATCGGTATATTACCTATTGATCTTGAATTAAGCTAGCTTTTTATTTATTTTTTAGCGAATATAATTTATCATAAAATTGGAAGAATTTCAATATTTACTTTCGGGTTTTCATTAAATAAAATAGAATTTCAATAATTCAGATTTATTATGTAAAGGATAGGAATTTTTTACGTTAATAAATTTAATCTACACATTTCTAACTATTGAAATTTAATATTTTATACATTACACGAGAGAGAAATTTATTATTATATTTTTTATTTCCCAATTTCTGAGAAATGTTTTTTTTTTGTTTTTTTTTTTTGTTTTAATTGGATAATTATCCAATTATAAATATTATTAATATATATTCTTGGTAAATATCGTGGGAATGTTTGATTAAACTCACTATTATTCCCGCACTAAACAACTCCTATTATTTTACAATATAAATATGTGAAGCGAAGTTGTAGTTATTATTCTCGACTATGTAACGATTAAAATAATTTTATATTTATTATGAACTACATCGTGCATTATTCATGATATTTTAATTAAGTTTTATGTAGTAATATAATATTGCTTTATATAGCATTAGAAGTTTTGTAAATACATTACAATGCTATTAGAGTAAATTTTTTTTTTTTTTTTTAATTGAATAAAAATAAAATATTGATGAGATTGCCACGAAGATGTATTTATAAAAATAACGGATAATAATAATTGCATCAGACAATTTAATTTCGAATTTTCTCTACACGAACAATATATTTTTAATTTAATACAAATTTTTTGGTGAAAATGAACGTAAAGTTGTAATGCCGAAATATTAAAATTAATCTTACTTACAATTCTGACAATGAGACAATGATAATAAATTTAATTATGTATAAATAAGTAAGGAAATCTATATATATATATATATATATATATATATATATATATATATATATATATATTGTGTGTGCGTATTTGTGGCTACGCATTCTATGATACGAAAAATAATTATTAGCAAATAATTCATTGTAATAATCCACCATTTTAATATTTGGATAAGCTAATTAAAAAATATTGAATAATGTTATAACATTGTACAATGTCTCTTTTATGAAATTGGTTCGACAACAGCGTCTTTGTTGTTGAAAGTTCATATTGATCGACAAGCACTTTCTTCATTAGTCGTAAATATTGTGTGACAATAACTGCTCGCAAAATCCTTTATCAGCCGAATTACAAAAGTATATAATATAAATAGCATATTTCACGATTGGATATCGGCTTCTGCTTAAGACTCCCTCTTCTCTAGCCGCATTAAGCACTCGTCTGCGAGAGCTGAATGCGAGTCTTATCCTTTCCTTTCTTTCCTTACCTATTTTACGTCGGGGTAAATAAGTAACCACTTTGGGCCCGTGGAAGGCGATGATTCCGGACAAACAATGCCTGTCAGATAGCGACGGGTTTATAGGGAACCCTCGTCTACAGTCGCAGACGATATTTGAAAGTCTGAAATTCCGAGAGTGATGCACTCGATATCGCGGCTGGATTGGGGATAGAGAGGAGAGGGTAAAAAAGGAGACGCTATTGGTCGTCTTCGGGGAGGTCACTACACCTGCGGGTTGACGTGTCATAGACGCGGAAGGATAAGAAAAGGAGCTCCTTCGTGGGAGCAGAATTATCGATGCTCGGGTTCGCTTCCACTTTCTCTATTCTATTTGATTAGTTTTGCCTCGGTTTTTCGAATGTATTTGTTCCAGGAAGATTGAGATAGAATGAGTGAACGAATCTAACGATTATTTCGGTGGAGGCGAGATTCATGCGAGATTCACTTCGAATAAGTATTATTGAAAATTCAAATGCAAAGGTCATCACTATTTTAAATGGGAATTTTCATACTCTAATTTGCAACATAACAAATGTATAAGGACAATTTTGAATTTAATAGGAAATAACAAAAAAGATTAAAATATTATTTTTCATTACTGAATGCGAAGGGATGTTATTCCTAAGATATGTTAAGCAACATTAATTTACATTTATGTATTATATAACGGTAATAACGATTTCTGTCAGAGTAATATTATTTAGCCGCTAATTGTTATTAAAATGTGTAAAATATTTCAAAGTGTTTTGAAAAATAATCTCAAGTTTCCATTTTATTAATTTAATTAAATAAATTTTTTGCTTTATTATTAAAATTTATAATTTCATGTTAAAATTCAGCGTGATCTTTTCTTTTTTTTTTTTTTTTTGTCACTTTTAAGTCTTGCAAAAAACAAAAACCAAAAAAGAAAAAATAATAGAAAAAAAAAAAGCTACGTGTCTTCTTTTGCTAATTCCCAGAATACGAATAAATCACAGGTCTTAAAATGCAGACCATAGGAAGGAATGTTAAGACGTTGACTAAGTATTCGAAATTGCAACTTTCGAAGTGGAAATACCCAAGTTCAGAAAATTTAAAATAATTTTTTTTTCTTTCTTTTTCTTTAACCATATTAAAACATGTTGTCTACCGTGAATATTGAAAAAATAGTAAAATAAAAGGTAAAAAATCTGTTCAATGGAGTAAGGAAATAGCGTTGAGAATATTCGTTGAATGATTCCGTTTAATGAGATTCGAATCATTTATATCCATTGTATTTTATTAGTTCTGTCTTACTTACTTTTGTCATCATTGAGTTTATGATACATACGCTATATTATTTAGCCATTGTGTATTTAGTTTTTAATCCTTTTTCACTATTATTTGAAATATTTTTGTTTAGTTAACTTATGTTTTCATATATCGTTTCAAAGTTTTATTAAAACTAGTGGTAAATAATATTTATCGGGCATAAGTTCGCCCATAAAAATATAGAATTGTAATAATAAAAACATGATTATATTTTGATAAATACAAGGGACTGTGTGTAAATTGCGTATAATAAGCTAATAGAAATTACAAGAATATGTGGAAATTTCTGTTGTATTAATTAAAATTCTCTTTTGTTTTAAATCATATTGCGAGATTATTTGTAAAAAGTCAAATTACTTTATACTAAATACATTTACTTTATAGTATTCGAATTGAATTTGTAAAGATTTAATAAGCTTTGTGATTGATAAACATATATATATATATATATTTTTAACAGGAGATGCACCAATACGATAGATCTGCTTTTCCTTTGCGTCCTCGGACACATAATAATTATAAATTTTTAATACTTTTAAAACTTAATTCATTATTAGTTTTGAAAAGTCCATTTATTGCGAAAGTTACTTCTAATGAAGTCTTTTAGCAAAGTATTAAAATATTATTATTAAAAATCGGAAAATAGGGCTGGAATCGTTGGGATTAAATCATAGAATTATTCGAAGAATTTCTCCAATAAATATTTCCTTAATATATATTTAAATATTTAAAGTTATTGTAATGAAGTAATTTCTTTATTATGTAATTCTTATATAGAAAAGCCATGACTAATTTCACTATGCCCTAATAATCCAACAATTTAAATCAATTTATTATAAATATAATTAATCGCTTGTCTAGATTTAAAATGTGTTGCGGCTTGATTCAACTCACAACAGCAATGTGTTTATTTAAAACATTTAATACCATAGCTAATAAACGTAAATAAGATGCTTTAATATTGCATGAATTTCAAGTGAATTATGAGCAACATCTGAAGCTGGACCGTAATGGATAAACTATTATAATTTGCGCGCTTCTCTTAATCATACAGATTTATACTGAGTGCATAAAAGTGGTCTGTTAGTGGTTTGCTCCGATTGTTACAGCGAAATTATATGAAAGGATTAAATGAAAAAGTAATTAGTTATGCCTAGTGTTGTAAAACGACGTATCATTCAAGGATCGGAGCACTGCGCCATTCTAGCCAGTGGATTCATTATCCTTGATGTCCAATGCAGTGAAGGTTTTTGTAAAAAAATGCACGAATTTGGCGTGTAATTATTTTAATTGCTGAAAATGTGAAAAATTTCATCCAAATGATAAAAGGTTATATTACGTTTAAATTATAAAATTTATATAATTTACAAGTAATTACGTAATGAAGGCATTGCAACGACAATTACGTAAATCATATAGTAATGACTGTTTTAAGGGGATCGAACAGATTATATCGAAATTAGAAAACTAAGTGGTAGAATTTTTTTAAAATATTTAAGTCATTCGTTATATATATATATATATTATATATATATATATATATATACATATATTTGAACATTATTAGGTACAATATCATCTAACAATTTAATTTTTAATAATTGATAAAAGAAGTATAAAATATAGAAATTGAGGAAAAGATAGGTCAATGAATTTATAAATGAAATTAAAAAGAAATTAAGTATAAAGAGTATGTATGTATTGGATTAAATACTAGATTATCGCTATTATTATTCATATAGATAATTCATGAATGCCTACATATCTGATATGAGTTAGAGTGAAATTTAAAGTCATATCTGCATAAATAATAAATTTATTTGTCGATGTTAAATGATTTCGAAGGATAATATCCTGTCGCGTTTCACTAACAAATAAGCAATGAATCTGATAAAAATTTGCTTTCACTCACTTAATTTAATGTTATTCTTTATACGAGGAAAATTTCGTTGAACAATGATGAAGTTCATTATTATTTCAGTAGAGCAGCTGTGGTCATCTAAAAGCTATATATTTCAATATATTAAATAATAAAAATTTACTTTAACAAATTAATCTTAATGTAAATTGATGAAATAATTTTTCAGTTTTCTTAATCATTGTCTCGATAGTTTATAATTACAATTAAAAAACATTTAATCTTATCTTCGAATACTTAAGAATTACTTAATAAAGAATTCGTGAGAATTTATTACATTATATATCTGCAGTAAATATATTTGCGTTAGATTGTTCAGGTAATTAAATTTTTAATGAATTAATATAATATTTTAAGAATTAATGAAATTCCAATAAAATATTTAAATTCACAGTTACTTTTCTGTTTATAAATTTGTTATCCTTTTCTTCTTATTTTTTCTATTTCTATTTCCTGCTCGTCAAGTTTAAAAAACTCGTAACACGCAGAGTTTACGAAGCCAGTTCTATCTTTCAATTCTTAACTTGAATATGCTAGAAAAATAGACGAGAAGAAGTGAGAAAAAAGAGGGAGAGTAAAAAAGGATAAAGCCAAAATAAGGAGTAAGGAAAAAATTAGTATTCCATCGTAAGATCGATAGACTATATACTGCATCCTCGTTGGAATATAAAATGTCCAATAGTGAAAGAAAATAAAAAAGGGGTAAGGTGGATATATACATATACATATAAAGAGAGAGGAGAAGAGCTGGAGAGAGAGAGAGAGAGAGAGAGAGAGAGAGAGAGAGAGATGGAGTAATAAATCTAGGGAAAATTTTAATATTATTATATATCATTTATGAATAAGATATATGATATGCATTTAAAATATTTTAAATGAAGAAAATTCTAGAGTGGAGGATTTTAAAAAATTTAAATTTTATGAATGATTTTCTGTACATTTTAAAAAGCCTTGCTGTATGAAATATGATTTATATTTGAAGTTTACTTGGATATGGTTATAGATAAAGTTATCATCTATTATATTTTTGGCCTATCAAATATCGTGAATATCATAATTGAATGCTCTTATGGTAATTGAATTCTACTTTTGCCTGCTTCTTTTAATATAATAATAATAATAATAATAATAATAATAATAATAATTATTATTATTATTATTGTTGTTATTATTATTATTATTATCATCATTATTATTATTATTATTATATGAATATCACGATAAGTAGGCGATAAGAATCAATATACTCTTGAGCAATTAAATCATCGTGAAAATTAAAATATTGTTAGGATCAATTAAGTTATTAAATTTTTTTATTTTAATATTGTTAACTATTATTTTAGTTAATATTGGAATTGTCGTTCAACGATATTATCCATTATGGTGGTTAAAAATAACATATCCAAATCGTTAATATTTGGTTAAATTTAATCAAATTGTTTTAATCGTATTCTCATTTAATATGGAATTCTATCTCTTTTTCCATACAGAAAGTGTCTTGAAAGTGCAAGCTTACCACGACTTAGAACTACAGAGCTCAAAGAATATTAACAAAGAGGATATCAACTAAGAAACGCGAGAGAATGGTAGAAAATCTTTATAAAAGTAGAATATATAGATAAGGAGGTAAGTGAGCTAAGATCAGCATAAAAAAGGAAATATCGATGAATAATATTGGAGTAGAGCTCGAGATCACCTCGGTATATCACGTTGATGTATGCCGTAAAGCAATCGCTTTCACTGACAGTTCCATCCATACTACTGAAAAATTGAAGCTCTATTGGCTGCTTCCCCTCCCCCCCCCCATTCTCCTCGCCACTCACAATCTCTATCTCTATCTATCTCTCCCTCTTAGGTCTCGTATCGTGGGCATCGGCAGCTCGATACTAATTCCGTTTGAATTATTTCCAAATTAGTTATAGTCGTCCCCCCCCCCCGTCCTCGAGCTGAAGAGATGAAAAGCCCGTGACGTTGACATTGCGATATAAACATCCGTCTCTCGATAATCGAAATTATGCGTCACTAAAAACGCGCGTACATCTCATCTAATTTCGTAGCTTCTACTAGTATTTGTTCAGATAATTCCACTAGGTGTGCGTATAAATTTAGAGTGCGGTGATGCTTTAGTCCTACGTATACGTCAATTGCAATTTTAACTCGATTATAAAACGGTGAAATGAATTAGGCAAGTCGTGTGTAACTGACCGTAATGTTTATGCGAAATACGTCATGTTTGCTGTTATATATTGAGCATTTTAGCGTTGAATTTCCTGTTCGATCATGCATTTGGATTTCTAACGGAGAACTAAACTTTCCTATCTTTTAGTTTCAGGAAATTCTGTTATGCGCCTGCATTTTCACGAGAATGTTTACTTTCATGCGTGTCATAACGCATTAGTGAAATATCCGTAAGTAAAATGTTTTTATTTAACTGTCATGTTTTACGGAAATCGCATCTCTAAGAAAGCTCTCGTTAAAATAAAAATTTATTTTCAGTCAGATAGCTTAGATTCGAGGAAGGTTTGCATATTCTTTTTCAGTAACTTCTGACCGTATAAAGTACAAGCAAAGCATTTTCTTACATAATTTATTAAGTCCAGAGGTATAATATTAAAATTCACATAGTTTTTATTTCTTGCAAATTATGCATTTGTATAATACAAAAGACGTTGGAAGTGGCGTTTCTAGGAAAAAAAAAAACAATTTACTCATATAGCTTTATAAGAAGCCGAAAGGCATTTAATACAAACTAATCTCTCAAAAAATTTTATCTCAAAAGTGTTTAAATACCTTTGTGAACTTTGCCCTTCGATATTACTTTTCCCATAAGCAAACAAAAATTTCGAATACATCAATTTTTAAAATTTCAAAGGAGGAATAAAAGTTCAATTTTATACTTTTGGAGCTTAATCAGAATCTGATATTTCATATATATATTTTTTTTAATTTTATTTTACAAAACAAAGTAACTTTTCGTATTTTTTTCTTTGTTCTTTGTTGTTGTTAAATGAAGAGAGAGAGAGAGAGAGAGAGAGAGAGAGAGAGAGAGAGACAGCTAGCTGAAGATCAAATAACATCGAATGTCAATTTATATTTGCAAAAGTCTGGGCGGAGAAACAGTAAAGATCGAACGAGCAATGTGCAAAACCCTGTAAGTTATTTACGAAAATCCTGCACGAATTAAGAGGTTTGATAATGCAAGGCTTCAAATACCAAAAAAAAAACAAAAAAAACAAAAAAAACAAACAAAAACAAACGAAGAAAATTATTAGTTTAATAAAAACAATGTGGATTTTAATGGATAAATAAACATTTAGAAATAAATTTAATTTTACAAAATTTCAATTCATATCTATTAGAAATGTCAATAACAATTCTAATTGAAATAAGTTTTTATTTACATCTGCTTTTCGAACAATAAAACAAATTCCACGATTCATCGGAACTATATACACGCCTGATTGTGAAACAAGAATCTTTTAAACATTTTTACGAGGAATGGAAAATTTTAGGTTTGTGAAAAATTTCGTGCCAAATACTTTGGAACTTAAGATATATTCAATGAATTGCAATATCCATCTCTGCATATTTAGAAGATTTGCCTGATTCAAGTAATTCCTGAAATTTGAGATGTAAGATTTTGAAATATTTGTCGTACGGTGACGCAAGTCGATTTAAAAAAAAAAAATTGTAATTTAGAGGAAATGGCATATAAAGTTTGAAGTCTTCCATACAGATTCCCGATTAGTATTAATTAATTTCATGTCGTATCAAGCGGCTCTTCATTTTTTACATCCAAGCTCACACGTTTACACACGTAATTCCTTCAAATATATCAAAAGGGTCTACTACGATCCTAACGTAGTCGATGATAAGAAAATCTATACGAGCTCCTTCCTTCGTCCTTTTGCGTCGCTCCCGCTTCATCATCGTTTGGTAAGGAAATTACGTTGACAGAGGGAGCCGAGACTTGGTAGAGAAACGACATTTTTCTGCCCCGATTGACGTTACGAGAGCGGGCAATTTTACAATCCGTGCCTATTTTACGAGTACGCGCGCCCTTTCCCTCCTAATTGTTTTATAATCGAGCAGGAGCAGCCTACGAACCGCCCTTGGCTTCTTCTACAATAACCGGCTCACACCGGCTGGCGTGCGCCACAATAAGCGATTATAAAGCGAGAGTGTGCGCGCCGCAACATCCCACTAAATTTTATTCCTATCTCCAACAAAGTTTTCGCCAAAATCCTAGCAAAATTACGAGCATAAAGTCCATTGCGCTACTTACTTACTTTATGACGAGAATCAGTACAATGTCGGGAGAAAAAAGGCCGAGGTGTGTAGAATGTAGTGTAGTCTATGGGGGGAAGGAGGGGCGGGGAGGAGGGGTGAACGGTTATTTTATAGAATTTACTAAGAAGTGTAGATTCTCAAATTCTCCGCATTTATTGAGCATGTATTAGTGGAAATTTAGGATGTGTAAGAAGTAACGTAGGCGCATATATTTTAGATGAATATTTCAAAATACAAAATGGCCGATTATTGAGTTGTTCAGGGCCGATTGTGAGTTGATTAATTAAATAAATGCCAAGATTAATAAGTTTATTTTGCCATTTTATAATACGATCTAATTATTCGATAATTTCATTATTTATTTAATATGTTTAAAAATTTAATTGCCTTTGCTTAATGATATAAAAAGATTAATTTAATGATGCGTGCGGATATTTTTGTATGTCATCGTTTTTTATAATTGATCGGTATTATTTACATATGACGTTTTATCTGTATTTATAATCACGATATATGAAGTATTTGTTTTATTGAAACTAGATGAGAAAATTAATATTAATATTTTATGTGTTATTTATATTATGCATAACAAAGATAATCAGAAAATAAATAGTCTATAGCGTGTAAAAGTTTGATTTATTTATCCGTGGTCGAGTGATTTCAATTCAAAATAAACATAATTATATTCTATTTTAAAAAACAAAATTTTTGCTTCATAAATTATTAAAATTATTATCTAAATATTATATTGTCTTCTCTATCTATGTTTTTTTCCTTCGAATTAATATAATAATAACATTTCGATTACCTAACCACAGAGGCACACGTTTATATTATTTACACTAAAAAATTACCTATCAAGTCGTTTATTTTGATTACATTAAATATACATCTAACATGTATAGTCAAAAATTTAATTGTAACAAGTCACAAATATAACGTTTATTTAATTAATTTAATCAATGGAATATAAAAGCGTCGTCGGTCCTTCATCCTTTTTTTATAGTTTTATCTCATTATTGAAATACGAGTTTAACTTTCATTGAGTCGTCAATTATAGATTCCATTAATTTTTTTCTTCTTTCGACTTACTTATTTTTTAAGTTATAGATATACTAACTATGAAAATGATAGAGAGAGAGAGAGAGAGAGAGAGAGAGAAAAGAGAGCACGAGGGGTGAAATTATAGTGCAAGTACTTTTTAAAAGTAACAAAATATACAAAACAGTCATTTGTGTATTTGTACCTCCCATACTTTATCGTTTAGTATAGGCATTGTACTCTATTTCGATGATTATTTTATAAACTCCAAAGAATATACGAAATAAGCAGTTACTTTATATAGTAATGCCTTCAGTGTATTCTTTCTCGCTTTACATTGCAAAAAGTAAAGCGGTGCGCATGGCGCATTGAATTGAATTCTCTTTCGACTCTTCTGTAACCCTCGACGAGTCGTCTGACATTTTCCAGCAGAAAAAACAAACGGGAGAGCTAAAATAAAAATTTAAAGATAAAGAAGGAATGCTGAGAGAGAAGAGGAAAAGAAAGAGAGAGAGAGAGAGAGAGAGAGAGAGAGAGAGAGAGAGAGAGCAGTGATCGGGAAAAAGCTGAAAACAATAAGGACTCTATTGAGCTAAGAATATCGAGTCGTAGTGGAGGAAAGCGTCTGTTGGAAGAAAAAAGATGCGCTTTCTCGTTGTGATCTAAAGTTTTCTTTAGGTTTTTCTAATCTGTTTGTCGTAAATGTCTTTGATCTTTCCGTGTAATAACAGATTTCAACTGTATAGCTGATTTTGTAGTAGCAAATTTTCAAATCAGTATATTCCCTTGCAAACATGAATGTATGTATATTTGTGGAAAATAAGAAATAGAATTAATCGATTAATCATCATAATTAGAAAATTTTAACGAAGTAGATAATTTTATGGAAAAACAATTTTTTATTTTCTAATAAGTGAATGACTGTCTTTTACATAGATTGCCGAATCTTATATTTTTACTGACGACTGCAATATTAAATTCACCGCTGTCATTTAAACACAATTTACATAAAATAAAATAATAAAATGGACGAATTCATGTTACACCGATTTCTATTGGTTTAATAAAATGTTTACTAATCAACGTCTAATAATATATATTTTCTAAAATTCAGATAAGAGTCAATATATGTTTGACAAAATTTGTCAAAAGTGCAGAATTGTCAAATTACAAAGTATAAGTGATAAATTTGTTAATGCGAAACAATGAATTTGGAAATATAATTAGCTTGTGAAAGTCAGAAACATCCATATCATTGCATTCGTACCGATCAATACAATATATTTAATGAAATAAAATAAGCCATTTTGTTTAATAAAATTGTACACATTAACTACTAATATTAATTCGTATAAAAAGAATTCTTAATTCTCCAACAATGTCTATTTGAATATCATAATTATATTTATTACAGAGGCATTGAAGAATTTTTCTTTACATTCTGAATATAATGAAACAGATAAAGGATATTTTTGCATTATTTATATATATAAATTAATGAATATGAGCAATTACGCCTGTTTTGTATACCCTCTTGTTTTTATAAATATTGAAGCGATTTATTAACAAAAATAAGCAATTTATAATTAGACGATGATAAAGTTGATATATATTTTTAAGAGGCTGCGTTTATTAGTATTTATGGGTACATTTGCATTGTAATATGAATAATGTAATATGATATTTTAATCAACGTTCACAGAGCTTTATGTACAAAAATTGCTATTTTTTTTTTTTTTTATATGAAATGTGTACGAAATTTTTCAATTGACATTTATGAATAAATACAATTTTATGTCCATAAGTTGATTATATTATGATAAAATTCAGATAAATGAGTATATGAAATATTATATTAAACAATAACGAGGGCTCAATACGCAACATACAATAATTGAATGAAATGTAATGCAAGTAATTTGTATTAATAAGATAATATCGGGTATAATTTTTTAACAAGTTATAGTTGTAAAATGTAATAATTTCACATAATATATATGTTTAAATAAAAGATCTACTTAGATATAATTATTTCGGCATTATGTATTTTATTAATGTTAATTATTTAATTATGATCGATTAAAAGTCACGAAGGCCTTTAATAATTTATCCGAGAGAATGTGAAAAAAAAAAATTACAATAATTGCAATGCTTTACACAATGTACTTAATTATTTCATAGAATAACATTTCATTTTAAATTTAATCCAGGTGTCTGAGAGATTATGACATGCTAAATTCTTTTCAAATGATAAACAAGACTCGGAGAATATAACCTCACCCTAATTATTATGTATGTGAATGATTTTGGTTGTAAATAGTACTTATAACTAAGGTAAAATCATTTGTTTATGGTAAACGAATGATATGAAATTTATGAAAATGTTATAAATAGCGAGTATCGAGGAATAATTTACTATTTGTAAAAGCATTCGAGGAACATTTCATAAATATTCGAAGGATTAAAAACTAATAAAATGTCATTAATTTCAATGTTAATAGGGGCTAAAGGATCACTGATAGTGTATATGAGTTGTGGGGAAAAATTCGCATTGGAAAATGAGGACGAATCGACGTCGGTTAGGCAAATTTTCGTTCCCATCGCACGAACGATTGATTTTCCCAAGCAAGATCGAGGGAAAACGAGGTTTGTCATGGAATACGAGCGTAAGGCGCCTTTGCTCCGCTCTACCTATGTAAAGCGTCGAACGCCGAGGTAATGAACCGAGGAGATCCGAGTACCGTTCGGCGGAGCTTTAGCCCCCGCAGGATCGACGGATATTTATATGTCATCGATCCGTAGAAATGGAGCGGATTAGGATACGTCCGACGGCGCTCAAGAGAAAAAGAGCCGGCTCGATGTGACATATATATGTTTCCCTTTCTTTTATCTACGACCCTTTTGTAATGCGTTATTTTTATTATAAAATCGGGTATCTGTGTGGCAGTGATGATAGGATTTCGCCACGATGGATTTATATGTGATTGCAAAAGAGTATCTTATCCTAATGAGGTTTGACTGGGATCGATGAATTCGATGAGATAGAGTAAATTTTTATTTATTTGTCAGGTATGAGACTATCGATGCTGCTGCGCTACTTTGATAAAAGAACGAAGCTTTCGACGAGGCAGTGATTGTTTCCTCCCGTGATTTTCGGATTATCCATTATTGTTGCAAGACGAGTTCAATAAATATTATTCGGAGAGGCTTGTTACGATAAGGGATCAGATGTTGTAATGGAACCGCTGACAAGTAGGAAGGGGATTTATGAGTCCACTTATTTTAAATATTAAATCATTAAGCCAGACACTCGATGAAATTTTAATAGGTTTTTCTAATATAAAGCGAAAAGGTAAGCCGAACGTTCCTACGTATATTGTGGATAATTCAAATTTGCAACTGAATTATGAGTTTAAAATTTCAATTTTAAATAAATTAAGAAGTAAGCAAATTTTACATTAGTATTTTGTAAACTTTTAGAATGAAATCACAATTTTTCTATTGTAGTTTTGTAATTTTTTTATTTAATAATGTACTTCCTGAATTTTTTCATTTATTAATTTATCGTACTATTTTCAATTATATTAATCATCTTTACGAATACTTTTTTCTTATATTTTAAATGATTTATAATAAAATATCGAAACTACTTGGTCCTTCAAATATTATATTTTACCATCTCTAGTTAATGATAAAATAATGTAGTTAACACTAAAATTTATGAATTTTTTTTAATTCTAATTTTATTTTCGTCAATTTTTCTTTTCAATCTTCTTGCTACTCCGGGCGCTATTAAAATTCAATTTTGTATTTAATTTAGTTAGCGATGTCTTTGAATTTAAAGAAAATATTAATTTAATAAAATATTCTACAAATATTGTGTTTTATATCAATAAAAGTTATGGAATCGTATTTCCTTTATTTAATAAATATGATTATTTGCTTTCGTTTTTGTTTTGTTTTTTGTTTGGTTTTGTTTTGTTTTTTTGATTTTTTTTTTGTTTTGTTTTGTTTTAGCGAATCTGATCGTTGGATCAGATTAGAAATAAAGCTTCTTGAGAAGATTTTTATGTTTGTTTGCATCCTAAATTCTATGTATCTATGGATTTTATAACGACTTTATGGAAATTTTGATTATTTGAAAGAAAAAATATCGTTACCTTTCTGACAGTGATAATGAGGTGATAATGGCTTGGTGAGTCTTCTCGATATCAATAATAACAATGCAATATCGTATTTTTCTATACTTTCGCGCTTCAACTTTAGAGATGAAGAGAAAGCTTATACAAGCTAATCAACATTTCTTTTTCGATGGGTTGCTTTTACAAATGTATTGGTTGTATTTGAAATGCACTACTCATTTCATCTGAAATTTCATATGTCACGTGAAAATTTTTAAGACAAAGTATTTGTAAAAATTAATCCATCACACGGCGATTTAAGAAATATTAATAGTCACTTGTGCATGCAGTTTGCATGGATTTATTAAAAAATTTTGCAACGTCATGATCGCTAAAAATAAGAAAATCAAAAAAAACAAAAAAAAAAAAATCAAAGTTGGTAAAATTTCATTGATGTCTAAAATCTAGGAGCAGATATGATAGGAAGTAAATCTAGTTTGCTTATGTGAACCATGAATTTAAAACTCATACGAAGATTCAGCAGAAAAGATGGTATGTAATCTTTGAAGGGCGTAGAGGCAGAATGCAAAATGCAATTCTAAAGCCGCAGTCAATTCGTCAATAATTGATGATACGGGCAATCTGCGAAGATCAATGAAAATGTTTCCAACTAATGGAGTATATGGAAAATATCGGTGGGCAATTTTGTTGATAATGTTATTAATAAATGTACGAATGGTATTATAGTGCGTTCGTTTATTAGCTGCTCGAATGATCTTCTTTATCGATTTTCTATCTAATATTCTCGTCCTAATGGAATTTTAGCATTGATTTTATCGGCTCTTGAAATTTGTCCATTGATTTTCGATCGATTTTCCTTACAAAGCTCGGAGAGCCTCGATAAATAGGTCCGCGTGTTTCCATTTTAAATCAGCACAACAAGTGGGCCAACTAATGATTAGATAAGCTTCCAAGTATGCCGCAATTGGTTCATGATTTTCAAGTTTCACTCTTATTCTGGTATGCTTTGTCGTTAGAATAATATTTTTACTGGCTTATTATTATTATTATTATTATTATTATTATTATTATTATTATTATTATTATTATGGTTTTTAAGGTTTATCTATGGTTGGTAGAATGATTAGTAGAACAAATGGGGCTTGTGTTAGAATAAAGAAACGATCTTTATTAGTCACAGATGGATATTATAGTCGTTGATAATGAATTAATTTAAAGTAAAATTATTTATATATAAAATATATTTATATATAAAATATAATATATAAAAAAAAAAAAATTCATTTGTTTACACAAATTCTGCAATTATAATATCAAAGTAGAATAGAAAAACGTTTAATTATTATTTATTCTAATCGTATGCATTATTCATACAACAATAATATGACATTAATGTATTAGTTTCTAATATAATGCTCGGCATAGAATTCAAATTAACGTGGATTACATTTTATGAAAGTTTATGTTGTTGTGCTTACATTATCATTGAAATTGAAATTATCCTTAATTATCGGTAATTTGATGAAGCTTGAAATATTAGATACGCGCAATAGATGCATTTCGGTTACATATGATTTTGAATAAACGCTTATTGTACGACTGGACGATCTATACCGAATTTCAACAAAAATATATATTCAGCATTGATATGCGCAGAACGAGCACTGATTACAAGTGAAAAAAATAAAAGGAAGAAGAGGAAGAAGAAGAAGAAAAAAAACCAAATCAAAAAAAAAAAAAAAAAAAAAAAAAAAAAAAAAAAAACACGAGAAAAATGAATGCAAGACTATGTTTATAAAATATTTTATGGTTTAAAAAGAGAAAATCTATGACTGATAAATGGAAGCGAGAAAATTTGACCCGAAGGGCGATATGAGCTTTTTAGTCGCAAGTCACGCGAAGAGGATAAGCGACTGTAAGGGTCACACGTCGATTAATTTCGCCGGCTGCCTAATCCGCTGATGGCTTCCACTCGCAGCTCGCAGCTTATATGCTTGCCATTCCGATTTATATCCTGATCAGATTATTGGCTGGGCGATATTCGTCAGGATTTTGAATCCGGAGGCTGAATTTTCAATGAAACTGTGGCAGTTTCGAGATCGCGGCTTTGTTCCTCGTACGAGATATTCGATTTCATGCAAATCGAGAAGGAATTTCGTATGGTATTGTCTTCATTAAGATTGCGCTAGATCGTTGCATAATCACGATGATGTGGAAGAAGCTGCCTAAAATCAACAATATATTTCTTATGAAATTAAAAGTATTTTGTGTATGCAATTGGGCAGATTTACCTTGTAATATTTGTTATTTTATTCTTGATGAATGTGACAATAAGAGCTTCAACGTCATCTGCACAACATTCGATGAATAATCCATATAATCTGTCATTTTCCATGCTTATGCACTTCCTTCTTTAATGTTCACAATATTCAATTGTTTTAGAATATCGTCATGGTATTTGGGAATCCTAATTCTGACTTATGAATTCATAACAAACAGTTTATTAACAATTTTGCGGCAAGTTTAATTAATATTATTTTTTTCTTTAATTAAAATTACAGATCAAAAGTTCATCTACTCGCGATAAAATAATTTTTGTTTTATTAATATTAAAAGAAAGAATCGAGTGATAGGAAAAATATCATTAAATGGACGTATGAAAAGGCGGGCGCTTTAAATGTTTATTACATTTATTAATTATTTTTATAAAATATCGTAATTTTAGTTAAAATACAATGAACGTAAATGAAAATTTTCAATCATTTCATTAGACAAAAGTTATTATCAAACGAATTTAATTTGTTCAAACTCATTGTCATTAGATTATAATGCATCATAATGGTAGAATGGAATGTACATAGGAGGAGCGGATAATTTAAAAAGTACGTAGCGACTTTGAATAGGTTTACAATCTAAAGTACAACAGTGAACAGTCGACTGCACAATATTCCAATTGCCGTCTCAGATAAATGAGAAAATCCTTTTATTCATTTGCGTAAATTTTAGTTTGAATGTGAATTTATTGATGATACGCATTTAGTGTGGATGTGCGGTCCTACACTTTCATTACATTCTATAAATTTTTTTTTTTTTTTTTAGGAACAAGCTGGACGACGCAGGCCTCGGGACTGACTTTTGCGGGAATCCAACATTGGTTTTCAATCGATCTGACTACCAATTTAGCCGTGTGGTTACGCTCTGTCCTCCTTTCGTAATATATGATTTTGGCCACGAAATTACCTTCTCGAACAACTACTACATACTATTCAGTCCTCTACTATGTTCTTCCTAAGCCAATATCGAATAATTTGTTCGTATTGAAGGTATCCAAGGAATACTGCTTAACAATTAACAAATACGCATCGTTAGGGTCCAATGTATTAGTCATGTTGATAAGTGCATTGACATTTTTAATCTTAAAATACATATTGTTTATTGCGAAATTATAAAATGATGTTTTGGTTAAATCGTTATATTTTAACGTTCGTTGAATCTCAAGGGAATTGTAAATGAAAAATTATAAAAATAAGTTATTATAATACCGAGCGGATTTTTAACTATTAAATAATACATTTGTGCTTCAGTTAATATCAATGTAAATTATTCAATTTTACTTATTCAATAATAATATAAATATAGATTTATTGTGTTGTTAAAACTCTTCTTATGAAAGATTTACACAAAGCTGAAGTCATTACGAATAGTGTTTGCAGTAGTATTAAATTTTTATAGATTTATTAAATATTTTCTACACATGCATAGTTTTTTTTTTATATTATTTTAGAAAATTCATCATGTACGTAATAGTTGTCATGTTTTTTTTTTTTATTATTTATAAATTTACTTGTAAAAATATCTCGTTAACCACGAAATGCAATGTCAAAAGCAGCCTTTTTTTTTTAAAGGTAAATGAAATAATAAAATTATTTGACGTTAATTACAATTATATTTATATTTATACAGACATTTTAAAGTTCCACTTCTTGTAAGGATGAAATGTGAATATTTAATTGTTAAAATATAAGCGAATTGTTATTTACGAATTGAAATACATATAATTTACTTGAAGTTAAAAGTGTCCAAGCCTGATTCAATAATGGCTTTCCCGTATATTAGATAATAATTAAATAATATTACACGCATATATGGAAGTGACTATAAATATTTAAAAATTTTTTGTAAATAATAAATTGCATTTTTTCTCTTATTTTTTTCTTAAGAATGCATTCGAAGAAATGATAACATGCGATTTATAATTGAGAATTTGAGAATTTTTTTTCAAGAATTTTCTTACTTAATGATAATCTGGATTTACATTAATTCTATACGAAAAATTTTTATGTAATGTATCAAAAAATATTATTACACGAAATATAATGTATAAAATATAATAATCCTATAAGTGAAAGTAGATTTTGTAATTGGAACAAAAATAAAAAGAATATAATTGATCGATAAAAGATCGATTAATACCGCTTGCGAATACGTATGGGCCTTTTATCAAGTAGCTAGGGAAACTTATTATCATCAAACAGAAGGATACTATTAATCAAATATTTAGACTGAAAAATATATTCGGAGGATAAAAATTATACTTATAACTGTGACACTATTCAATTAAAAAAATTACATTCCATTTTTCTTTCTTTTCCTATAATGTAACATGTATCGATTAAAAAACTCGGGCATTTAATTTAAGATCGCCTCCTCGTAGAAATATATAAAAATTCAAAGGGTTTTATTATATTATAGGGAAGGAGGGGAGGGGGAAGTAGCACACGGAGATACATAGATATGATTGGAGAGGAGGGGCGTCACATAGACTCAGCCGCATACGACATTGGATAGCGAGTCGTTTCATGTTTAACGATGCTCAATCTAAATCGGTCCACTCCGCCATATCGATTCCCATAAAGATTAGTGCAACTGGTTTCGCTGTGCCATGGCTGTTTGGCAGTATCGACCGGCTTTATCAGGGTTGCCGCGCATGTTGTTCGGATGCACGAAATAAAGCGTCGGTGGTCGACGATCATTGGATCGCGAAACTCTTTGAAATAACCCACACCCAAGGCATTCGACGTTTCATGGTTAAAGTAGGAAAATAGGCTTTAAACTTTTCTCTCTCTCTCTCTCTCTCTCTCTCTCTCTCTCGTATTCCTCTCGCTCTGTTCCAATCTTTGGGCTTTATATGCGCGATAATGATAAGCTTTATACGAATCCATGATAAATGTCGGAGCGTACATTACTTTAATTTCAAATGAAAGTTAGGCAAGAAAGCCGTTGAAATTGCCATGACTGTAAATTAAATTCATTTGCATGTATTAGAGTTAGTTTTCGTTATTATAGGCATAAAAGCAAATGGAAGGTATAATATGCTAATATAAGCATTTAGAATCAATTTAGTATTTGAAATTAATAAGCAAGTCAATGCAGCATCGTATAGAAAATTATATCCATTTACGTGATATTACGATTAAGTAGTAAAAACAAATCATGCTCCAATGAATAATTGTCTATGTTGATAAGAGGTGTTATTACGAATGTATATTGGATAACAGCAAATAAGAATAGCAGTTGATAGCGAAGTTTTATTTGGATTAATCAGCATGTTCATTCCAATTATCTCACTCAACCATTTATTTTTGCAACCATAGGAATCTGATGCAAACTGCAACTCTCAACTTAACTCTCACGAACTCAATTGGGTTGGTTGTAACGATCGTAGGTTGACTTTCGTCTTCGCGTGCACCACGAACTCCAAAATCAGGACATCGCCCGGATCAACTTTACAATATCGTGGCTTCAAGCCTCCTGTTTCGCCTTTCAGCATTATCGTGTACACAGAGGCTAATCCGTTTCGAGTTTTGTTTCCTCGCTTTTCTCGTAAACTTTGTAATACCAACTTTTCTAATTTATCCTCAACTTTTTTCATATGTAACTCCACTTAATCATTAGCTACACCAATTAGTTACATGATTTATTTCCGGGCACCCTCCCCCTATATAAATGAATAATGAAATAAGAAAAGTTTAGCCAGCTTGCAAAGAGATTTTGTAAATAAATAATTTGCGAAGAAGGTTTCTTCTTGAATTTATTCTGCACATTCTTAAGTTTATTATGCATATTATCAATTTCATCAATGCCTATGAAACCTACAATTTTTATAAAATCTTAAATAATTGTTTATTTACAAAAGCAATATAATATCGCTTAGCACATTATTGTGTAATAATAGTAGCGTATGTAGGGTATCTATGATAATATAATAATATTTCGACATATTAATAATTTTTCGTCATTGACGTAGTCTTGCGCGTAGAATTAATGAGAAATTGTTCTTCTCCTCTGATGCATCCACAAGTAACGTTGCATTTTCATATCTTTCCTACCTCGAGTGCTTGTAAATATTTGCATGCACGATATAATTATTCAAGATATTTTCTTACAAAATCATCATTGTATTTTATAAAATATTGTGCTAATTTTTCAATTAATTCTCAGCCAGTTTCACGTGAGCCTTATGAGCTTTTTATATTATTATAAGCACATGCGTTATTAGCAATTGACCTGTAACAATTATTCACATCATTATTCACAACAGAATTAATCATTTACATTTCCTAATATACGAACATTCTCTACTACACTTTAAGTATAATGCATGCGCATATAATTTCACAGTGAGATCTGATTTTATCTCACCAATACATAGATTGTAAATCGTACAGCTTGACGAAGAGCAAAGTATACGAGAATGAAATTAAAAAAAAGAAAAAAAATAAAAAAGATGAAAAGAAGAGAAGTAAATAATAATAATAATAATAATAATAATAATAATAATAATAATAATAATAATAATAATAATAATGATTAAAATGAAAGAAATCGTAATCAATTGAACTAATCAGCAAGCGTGTGCAATGAAAAAAGAAGGGGGATGAAGAAAGAAAATACATAAGAATCGCGTTCACGCTTATTTACGTATAAATCAAACCTTACAATTACGTGAAAGTTTCAGTGGCCCCGTTTGAGCGACTATGGCTCTGTTATATTTTCAGTGAAATTACGTAAATGCGAATGAAAGTCCTATTGAAACTAGCTATGCATGGCACTCGGGCAAATTGAAAGGATGAAGTGTCAGGAGCAGTTTTGCTTGGCTGCTGCAATTACAACCGTGGATCGACTTTCGTAAAATGCTGGCGATATTATTATATTATTGTTATTATTACGATGGACTGGATGTGCGGGGAAGCTGGGAAATTTAAGGGTCGCAGAGAACAAGCGGGAAGAAGGCAGTTTGAGGGAGGCGTATAATTAGGGCAGAGCAAGAAGACACTGAGGGAACATTAGCACTTTGAGCTCTGCGTTTGAGCGTCTAGCTGATGCTGACGCGCGATACTGAAATAAATTCGGAGACAACAAATTGCCCCTTTAGCGAATTTCACGAAAGCCCAGCCCGTTTACCTTGTGAAGTTCAGCTTCTTAGGGCAAAATTTCAAGTCTACTTTAATCTTTGCCGATGAATTATGAGGGCTTGAAGTATCTAATTTGAAATTGCAGCTACGCAGTGAGCGGAAAAGTTTTTTGTACTTCTTTTAATTTTTACCTTTCGCCTTTCACTAAAAGACATTCTATGTTTTTTTTTTTTTCTTTTTTTTTTTTTTTATCGGAGAAATGAAATTTCACTTCATCTAATCTTTCATCGCACTATTTATTCAAATAATAATTACGAAGATGAATTAGGATATCGGTGTCTCAAGTGACTTATACAATAATACAATAATAATGGTTAAATTTTTTAATAAAAATGAATAGCAGATATTATCGGAATATATCGAAATATTAATATTTTGTGTATTATTTCGTAGCCATTCTAATAGTAGGAAATAATTAGATTAGTGTCAATTTATAGATGGATTTTTAATTCAATTATATTATTCAATTGTTCAGCTATAAATTGCGTTATACCGAATAAATTAAATTCTATTCATTCAATTTTTTTTTTCTTTAATTGAGAGACGAACCCTTACTTGGTAGGGATCATCGTTTAATTATCTTATCGGCATTGGATTTCATTAAATTATGACATTTTATGATAATTAGAAGCCTACCAATGATTGTTTTTCATTACTTTGCTTAAGACTTTCACATAGATTTTCAAAAAAAGCAAAAGAAAAACCAAAAACAAAAAAAAAACAAAAAAATACAAAGCTTCCGATCGCATTCTAACTGAATTTACAAATACACCATCGATTGATTGATATAATTACGAAACTAATGACGAAATTGCAAATTCTCTTTCATTATTTAATTAGCGAATAATAATTTCAATTTAGCAAAATGTTTATTAAAAATTTTTTTCTACATCATATGGAGTAAATTAATGGAAAAATGAAATACAAATGTTTATTATTATGGCCTTTATAGAAAAGTCTCTGTATATAATGAATTATTGTTAAATATGTTAAATATGTTAATGTCCAAGACTAAGGAATAAATTTAAGTCAATTATTATTAAAATATATTAATATCTATTGTATTCATTCAAGTTATTTGGTGTAATTCGAGGATCAACAGACATTACTAGACATCGAGTAAAAGTTGTCATGTATTATAATGGAGTACATAGTTACATATTTGACAGAATATTTTAACATTGAATATTCTCGTGTAGTATCTCACGAAAAGATTTTATCCACTTTTACAGATAAAAAAACTTTTTCGCTTTCACAGATCAGAAGACACAAATTACGAAACATAAATTCACGAAACTCTCAAGTAATATTAACGTAGGATAAGACTGCGCACAGCCATATGCGATTCAAGAAACTTTACGCGCCCTTTCTCTGTTAAGACTTAAGTTGTGCATCCTTTGCTGTTTCCCATATAATGATATCTGTGGTCGTTTCGCATCGCACCGGGGAAACTCTAAGCAGAATTTATTTCAGCTAAGGGCTAAATATGAGCAGGCAGCATCGATGAAATGCAGATTTATTTAATTGGTCTGCTTATTTATTGTGGTTGAAGCAGCAAACTTTACGGACATTTACGAAGAATATTTTTTCAATAAGCTTATTAAGGAAATGCTGAATAGATCAAATGTTTTTGAAAATATTGTAAATTTATACGTAGCGAATACTTCAATATTCAGATGCTTTACTTTGCTTTCGGTTAAAGAAATAGATATGAAGTTGCAGTTGCTGCATCTTCTATCAAATAAAGTAATCGAAGGTGCATTAGCAGATCAAAGGAATTACGAGAAAATCAACTATGTGATATATATATATATATATATATATATATATATATGTTAAATGGAAAATTTTCTCGTTATTATTTTTATCTATTTAACGGGGTGTTAATGGGACAACGACTGCTACTTTTTATTGACATAAAAAGTGTTATCGAATACATTTTTTAATTTTTTAAACTTATCGGATCTTTTATTCATTTAAAAGATTCAATTATATAATGATTTGTATGACAGTTAATGAAAACAAAATAAAAATTAGACGAATAAAGGACATAATTGAAAGTTGTGTATGTATAGTTATAGTTTTTCATCCATAAATGACGTATGATCGAAAATAACGTTTTATTTGGTAACAAAACTATGAATTCGAATTGATTACTTTTTAATTATATTATTTAGTCTACTGGTTATAATATTAGGCGCTGACTTTTAATTAACGAGTTTTAAATAAAATTTTCATCTTTAAATTAATTTTTATATACGTAATAGTTTGTATAGTCGTATTTTAATATCTCTCAAGTCCCTAAATCTTATCGATTAGAAGTGTTATAATAAGATAAACTAAGCGTACATTATTTTTTTTTTTGGCACTGATAAAATTGCACGTTTTCTCTTGGCTCCAATCCAAAGCCTTTTCCCTTCCATATATCTATCAATATGAAGGTATGTATGTACACCCATACGCGTATACATTGCTATCTGCGCCGCCTTATGCGACACTTCGAAAACTCTTTCTTTCCTTTCATTTCCTTCCTGTTGTCCTTTTTAAATAGAAATTTTCAAATATACGGCATCGCGGCTTTTTGGTATTTGGATGAGTGCGAAGGCACTAAAGTAGATCGAGAACCCTATCTGCTGTTTCTCTTATTCCCTCTGGCGATAAGCAAGAATATCGAATGTGAAAATAGCGCGAAGTTGAAAGCATAGTCATACGAACTAGCGATGGAAGTAAAAAGAATGTGTACGGAGAAATAGAAAGAAAAGGTTTGCACTTGTGCGAAAACTGATAGGAGAAAGCGAGGAGTCCGGTAGATGCGGAACGCAACTTGCATATGAAAGCGCAGATAGATAGATAGAGAGATAGAAAGACGGAAAGAGATAGAAAGACGGAAAGAGAGAGAGAGAGAGAGAGAGAGAGAGAGAGAGAGAGAGAGAGAGAGAGTGGAGGGTGGAGCTGGAGGTTGTGATGAGGAGAAAGACAGAGAGAAGGCGAAGGTGGTAGTTGGGGGTCGGGGTTACGAAACATGGAATACAGAAGAAAGCAGGAGAGAAAAATAAAGAAACGAAGAGGTGGTGTGCGGAATAAAGTATGAGAGACTGTGAATTATTAAATTAAGGCACGTAAGCAATAATTAAACGGATGAGAGTGGGGGAGGGCGGAGACTGATTGATGCGCTCAAGCGTGAACTAATGAAACGTGTACGAAGAGCGAGAGATGAAGAGCGAAAAGAATTGCGAATGCATGCGTATAGGACTGAATTATATTTATCTTATTTATCGATGTTTTACAATTCGATAATATCGCATACAGGAGTCGTTGCAGTTCGACTCGCTTTCCTTTCGAGACGCTTTATATTATCTGCTGGATTTTAAATGACGGCGATTTTTTTATACGAGTGCGGTTATATATTTATTTTGGATGTTTGTTACATGTTTGTCAGTACAGATCACGGAGAGAGGAAAATATTTCATGTAGTTGATTGTTCCGACAACAGTATTTACTTATCATATTCCATTAATTATATTTTTACTCATAATATTGTTTTACCATATTACTATACTATATTTCTATATATATATATATATATATATATATATATATATATATATATAATATCTATATTTTTATTCACTTTCACGTTATTTTTAGTACTTCTTGACTTTATTACGTACGTGCTGCCTACTATTTTTCAACGTCATTTAACAATACAAATTATAGTTAATATTAAAAAAGATTTTTATTTTCTAGACGCTCTTATTTCGTTTAGAAAAAATTTCTATATATTGAATTTAAATGAAACCGTAGCTTACAATTAAATTAAACGAACTTACAAAACTCAAATAAATTCCTTTTGCTGCACAAAGTAAAAGAGATATAAAGAGGATAATTAAAATTCCGATCGATAGTCGAAAAAGAAAGAAGAAACAAGTCAAGTGGATTTTGTTTCGAGGAAAAAGGCAGACTGGAAAAGACAGCAAGCAGTAGCTCGACGATAAAAGGAAGAGATGAGGTAGAAGGCAGACTGATAGTGTCGCTAACAGAATTAAGTTCGTCCGTGAATTTTAATGCAAAGATATCCAATTACGAGGCTGGATAGAACTGGGCAGCGTAAAGAAGTTTCGGTACATCCGAGGCGCGACAGACGCGGCAACAATAATTACTTCATTCTCTGTATAGCGATAGGCCAATGGAGAAAGAATAAGATGCATTAGATATCGACAAAGGGTATTTTGATGATAGTGACGCTTTGGTATTTAAGAGGATAATTAACATAAAATACGTTAGATTAAATTATAATGTCATTTAGAATGGAGAGTAGCGATTGGACGCTCGTAGACGAAGAAACCATTGTGGTAGAATAGCATTGAGCATAAAAGAAACGCAAATCGTTTATCGTTTAAGCTACCAGTTACATAATGAGCAAGTTTGTAAAAAGGAAATAATAAGTTTAATTCTTTTCTTTCGGTTTTTTTTTTTTTTTTTTTTTTTTTTTAATTAACGTATATTCGTTCTTCTTACATTATTTATACGAACAATTAATGATATACAGTGTTGTTTAACATATTCAATATATATTCAAACATTGATTATTAGCAATTCATATACTGTAACAGTCATTTCATAATGTTCCTTTTACAATTTATTACTCGGCTAAGTTTATCGGGCTTCGATATAAATTTTATGAAATGATCTCTACGAATCGCATAATTTCACGAAAAGCCGAAAAAATATAGTAATATTAATTTATAAAAATATTCAGTACCCAGTCTATTTCATGCTTTGTTGAGATTGTCAATATGAAATAAATTTACGATATGCTTATTTCTTATAAATATACGAAAAATTTTATATTTCGAATAAATATCTTTTGAGAGCTATATGATTTAAATAAAATATTAAAAATCCTTTATCATTACTTTCAATTAATTTTTTTATTATTTTGAAATATTTATTTAAAAATTACTTCTTTCATAGGTATTGGAATAACGTAGTGTGAAATTTAGTTTTTATTAAAAACATTTGACATCCTTATCATAGTTTAAATGTAGGAATTGAGAGTCCATCTACATAGATATAACGTAGAAGAAGAAAAAAATTTGAGTAGTCTTGTTCAGGGTATTTATAAATATCTTCTTTTAATAGTTACATTTGAATAATCCTTGAGCTGATAAGCCTGAGCTTTTTTGCTAATTCCTTGTAAGCTGCACTTCATTTTATTTATTTCGACCTAGGTGAATTCATAAATTGGGCAAATTAGCGATAATTTGTTAGAATAAAAATTTAATTAGCATTAATATTTTAGTTGAAGAGCATTTTAGAGAAAACCATATAACATTAAAGGCTAATAAGTGTATATTCTATTTTGTTGTTGATTAAAATTAACTGTTAATCAATAAATCAACGATTATTAATGCAATTATTAAGTGCTTATCGAATTAATTGGTTAAGATTGTGAAAAAATGTTTTCCAATAAATTAATACAAGTGTATCAACATATTACCAACAAAAGGAGACAATAAAAGTGCAGGATGTAACATGGATGTAAAAAACCATAATTTTATAATATTTGTCTTATATTGCAAAGTAATTGTAATAAAAAATATGTTCCTCGATAATTCAATAAGCCAATCACATAAGTCACACTAGCAACAAACATTGTCAATATTTATATGTTACGTTAGAGCAGACGCCGTTCCTAACTATAATAATCACATAATTGTATTGTAGCGGACGTGATTATTGTTTTAACAATTAACTGTAAATTATTCATCCACATTCTCTCAATAATATAATGTCAGAGAGACCGCCAAGATGTTTTTACATAGTGTCACTGCGAAAATAAAGGAAATGCATGGTACGATGAATTATTTTATTATAATTGGTATTTTGAGATTCTTGACGACAAATTTTGTTATACATCGCAGGCTCCTTGATTATTGGAAAATTTTCATTAAACTTTGCATAATCATGCTCTTGCAAACATCGAATAGCTATATTGTTGAAATTGATTATCATAAAAATTGAAGAGAAGAGTAACTTTGCCATATTATCGGGCATAGACAGCAATGCCTATGAGAATAATTTTATTTTTAAAGATATAAGTTTGAAAGACAGCGAGGATGACAGTTTGTAGGACATTTTGGCTACAGCATTCCTATCATTCAACATTATATCATATTTATCGGCACACTATATCGTTAAATAAATACGAATAATCGCTTGAAACTATCAAATGTAAAGAGATAAATCCTTCTTATCTACAGAGCAAAAATGTTATATAATTTTCTATAAATTAGTTCTTATTCCGAAAGTTTTTATGTTTTGATAGGCTTAAATTTATACATAAAATATTATTTTGCACATTAATGTAATCACAGCAATATTTGGCAGTCATTACACGCGTATAGATTAACGAGAATTCAACGTGAATTAAAAAAATTTAAGATTAGTCGATCGAGATGAAAATAAATGCTATGGATTTAAACGTGTGATCATTAAAAAAAAAAGAAAAAAAAAAAAAAAAATTAACGTTTTTAAGATCAAAGAGAAGAAGATAGACTGGTTAAAATTCAATAAAATAATATATAGAAAATATCTGCTGCTAGATGTAAAAAATAAAAAATTTTTTACCATTGACTAACAAGAATAGTGGAAAAAATACTAAAATGATCAAATCGATTTGGTAGACTAATTAATTATTTTATCGGTGAGTATCTATTGGCAAGTAATTGAGATTTTAAAAATCATCATATTTTGTCCATAACATTAAATTATGAACATTTAGATAAGAAATGATGAAAGATTGTCTCTAAATCATTTAAATGTCAAATATTATAGATAAAGTGATAGTGGTATCATGGGACGTGTAGAAAAGTAAGGAAATTTAACGAATGTTCAAAATTTTATAATATTAAAAAAGAATTATTATTTATGATATTTTTGAGATAATGAAATATTAATTAATTAATGATGTGATTCATTGAAATATTATTATATTTCTACGAAAGTTAATGCTTTTTACGAAAATCTATTCTCACCAATGTTTGTTTATATTTTTGAACTGATTTACTATTTATTGAAAATTTATAATTAATAGATGTAATCAATTATCGTTGTAAGAGTTTCATAAAATCAATCATATTTAAATTTGTAAAAAAGTTTAAAACAATATAACAATTTTCTTATAGCTCGTTTCATAATTTTTTCTAACATAAAAGCATTAAATTAATTAAGGATAACATTTTCAATATTCTTCCGTTATTATGAATATCAAATGTAAGTCGAAAAATTTGTAATTAAAGCTTATTTGAGATTAACTTCTTTCAACAAAACTACCATTTGTCAAGCACAATTATAAACTGTCAACTTCAGTAGTCGAACAGCATTATAAGTTTGAATGCTTTTTCAAGGACTTTTTCCTCGTATTTGTCCATGTTTATTGGTTTGAAATGGAAATTTTATAACTATGTATCCTTTTGATCCTTCTTCATTATCTAGCATATATATATATATATATATATATATTTAATTTACGACTTTTCGAAATAATAATTATAAAAACTAATGTAAGTTAAAGAAAATATATACTCTTTACTTGTCGGACTGTTATCACCGAGATAACTTACAGTACGCGCATTTCAACAATTTTATTACAACTATCACTGTTTGAATTATTAAACAAAAAGTAGATTTAAACAGAAACAAGCCAAATAGGCCAAACCTAACTGGATAAAATGGCGAGAAAGGGGTGAGTGAGTGCTAGAGGGATAAACAAAGAAGGAGACCGAGAGAGAATGGATAAGGGGGGGAGAGAAAATCGGCCAATTGACGGGAGTTCATGTAAATTGGAAGAGAAGCAGAAATTCGAAAGCGTCTAAATTCGAAACTCTACGTATTATATATAGACTATGAGGAGATGCGCGCACTAACGAACGCAAATCAGATTCCGTCACTCTGAGAATGTGTACGTACGTCTCTCCCTGAGCTGCAGAAGTTGTACACTCAGGGGGATCGACAGAGAGGGAAATGAACTCTTGGTTTTAGAATAAACGGATCGCTCTTTCAATCTACGAACTGATGATGCATGTACTCGCACATATGTATGTATACCTGATATATATATATATATATATATGTACATATAAATAGATTGCATGAAATTTCAAATTTAACTTCAAATTTTATTTGTGAATAATATTATAATTGACAGTTGAACTGCAATTTAATCGAGCAACAATTTGTTATTATCCTTTTTTTATACATTTGATTTTTTGATGATTCATACTAATATTTTATAGATAATTATATGTATGTATAAAGATTCATATATATACTTTAGTTTTTAAAGTGCAATTGTAGCTGCAACGTAAGAAAATATATATATCAAGAATGTCATATGAGGTAATGAAGCAAGAAAATAATTGCCTTTTGGAATATTAAAATTTTGTTCATTTTCAATGCTGATATATTATTATTATTAAATTAAATACAAATATTTTAATATAAATACATACTTTTCATAACAAATATAAATATACACTTTACAACTATTATATAAAGTTTATTTAAAAAAAGTTTATTTAAAGGAATTTAAAAATTTTAACTTGTTTGAAAATTTTGCATTTGTTTATGTTAAAAAACCAACTAAATCCATGATGAAAATTGAAGTTGACGAAATATTATTATAGTAATCAATTTTAGAAGTTATGGTCTCATAATTTTTACTACTAATGGCTGACAAAATATAAATTGTATGTAGATAGATAGTCCTTGGCTACGAAAATATTATACATCTATAAGATTATGTTAGTTGTTTGAGTAATCTATCTTTCTCGCTTTAACAGTCGCTCGATTAATGTAATATTCCTTATGAGATTCTATAAATCTAGTAGTAAAACGAGAATTTTATTTTCGAAGTAACTGTCAATTACTCAGTAAAGGAGTTCATATCTTATATTTCTTATAAATCAATATTCTCAATTCCTAAGATTATATTCGGAGTTTTGAGAGCATCAGTGTTTATAAAATTTGTATCTACTTAAATATCTAAACTTTTCCTTTTATTTTACAAGTTTATTCTTAGTTTATTTATCTAGTATGATTTATCTAATGCCTTTCATCATAATCCGAGCTTGCATTCGCTATTTCTCAAGCTTAAACGTTCAAATCAAACAATCAACATTTTAATTTTTCATTGTATTCTTAACAAGTACAACATAGTGAACGAACCGTCTTATCACAAATTCAAGAAGATTGGATGAGTCATTCATACTCATTATTTACTCATTTTTCATGTAGATTTATAAGGTATTAAATCTTGTCATAAGCGAATTGATATATAGTTTTAAGAAAACGAAATGACATGTTTAGCCATAGCACATTCTCAAATAATGATTTACCATTGCAATTCTCAATTTTAATTTTAAGTTAACAAAGAATTTCTAAAGTTTAAATATTTATTGATATTGTACAAATACTACAACTAACATTTTAATTCTATATGATAAAATATTTGAAGTAATGTAAAAGATATTTAAAGACATAAACTTATATATGATTGGTAAATAAGTAAATTATAAGGAAAAGAAATTGTAACTAAAATGTAATTAAAAAAAAAAAAAAAAAGGATAATTCAGATTATAAGTTTAGCTTCGGAAAAATTACAATTAAATTTAGAAGTAATTTTGAAATTCTTGAAATTGTTGTAATCCATTAGGTAATTTATCATCAATAGTATCCGTGTTTCACAAATGTATTCGTAATTAATCGAAAAAATTGAGAAATTGTTTTGGAGAACAGTAAAACTATTATATATTTCCATATGATATATATCTGTAGAGCTATAATTATATAAAATGGAGCTTCTAAATAATATTACATTATGTAATATCAAAAATATATAAAAATATACAAGAGAATGTGAGACAATAACGAGAACTTTATAAAATAAAACTTATTTTCTCGAATTTGTTACACTATGAACAAGTTGCATTTTTCATTTGTACAGCATAAAAGCATCCGTGTATATATGTATATATATATATATATATATATATATATATGTGTGTGTGTGTGTGTGCGTGTGTGTGTGTGTGTATGTGTAATAGCAAAAACTAACAATTTTGTGTATCGAAGTAAAGCTCACACTTAATCAAATCCGCCTTTTGAATGTGTGATGGAAACAGGTCAGCCGTAGCTTTTTCTCAAATAAGCACTGAGAAGAAATCTCTGACCCAGTTACATTCGGTTAAAGTCGTAGTTCATTTATCGTTTGTGTGCATATTATTAAAAGTTGTTACTTCGCATATATATATATATATTTTTTTTTTCATTTTACATGTAGAACTAGATTACATATTATAACGGAGGCGCACCGCTCCTAAAGATGGAAAAGAACTATTATTTTTCGAGTAGAAAGAAAATCTCGTTGGCGCTTTTATAATGACTAGTCCTATATATACTACTTAGATGCCTTTTATTCTTATTTAGAAGTTCACTCTTAAATGGCCTAAATATATTTCAGCTCTTAATTTTGTAAACAGTTTTCCAGACATACTTTAACTCTGCGTACTTGGAAGTTTTAAGTAATCAAGATAATTGCTTTTTATGATGTTTGATTCTATAAGTTATTTTAAAACAGATATTTTTATAATTTCCGCGCTATTCAGCAACTTGATGTTAATTAAATTAAAATTTCATTTAATCAGAAAGAAAAAAACACACACATAATTGAATTAAATGACGTTATTCTTATTTTCTAAATTCTATTGGGAAGACTTTTTGTTTCTCATGAATTTGAAACGAAATAAATAAATGAAGCATAATATTAATTTATTCGAATATCGAATTCTTATTCAATAGGATTATGTATGATATAATTTTAAGAAACTTTTTATTATTAACGATGTTCAATTGTGAATAATAAAGTAGAGTTTGATGAAAACAAGAAATATATTATGATATATCGTGATAACACAGCATTACAAACTAGAAAGTTTTATTTTCTAAGCTGCAATCATTAAGAATTGGTTATATAAAATAAAGCAAAAAAAATCGTGTACTTGGATATATCGGTCAGCAAGAGAACAAATGGTTCATTAATAATGAGAGTTTGAGACTTAAATTTATAAAATTAAAAGTTCATGTCTTTGATGTATGCGAAATTGAAACCTTAAAGACGTCAAGAATATACTTTAACCTGCACTCTAATATTATCCTAACTGACTTAAGAAATTTTTACTAAACAATGGCTCATGAACTTTGTCTACAGAGTATTTAAATGTTCTATATTTGCATAAAATATTGTTTTAATTTAATTTTCTTCTGCAACATCACTTTGCACATGAAATTACCAACAATTCCGAAATTTCCATTATTAATGAAGTAACAGTCACTTTCGAGACTATAAGAAACATTGAGCGTTGTAACAGTGTGTTTCATCAAACAAGGACAAATTTTCTTAATTGTATGTAGCATTGGGTTCAATTGGGAACATTTTTGTTCTCGATTCTTTGAAGCAGGATGGAACGATTGTTCGCTCATCTAACCGTTGCTCATTCAGTAACAGTGCACCTCGTATTATTCGTAGCTGTAAAAGAACAAAATAATAAATACCATAAATAAGAGGATCGGTTGCTTTATACAAACGATAATTAAATGTGGATAGAATTTACCAACATAATTGATTTAAGAAATCTTAGATGATTAAAAATAAATAATTATAGTATATTAGACTTTCAGCGTGGAGGGGAATAATTGTACTTACATTTCGTAATAAGAATCAAATAGATTCTCATAATTTTTAAGAATTAAATGAAATTGACTTAAGGTGAAAGGTGACTTAAGTTGACTAAAACTGAATTAAGGCAATTGACTTTGTGTCCGTTCAATATCATTTCTATCTTATTCATATATACATAAATATCATATAATATTGTTTTAATTGATTGTTTATGTGTATTAGTTTGTATGTATATGCAATTTTGTTTCATACTCACTTATGTATGATAAATATTTTTTACATTTACCATGAAAATTTCAATTCTTTTATCTCTTTATACAGTTATGGGTTTACTCGAGTTATCTTCTACATCTTGATGCATAATAAGTTGTAACAATAACTCTATATAAACAAAGAAATAAATAATTCTTAGTACAGTATACGATATCAAGAAGAACAAATACAATCCGAATACTAAGAAATAAATACGAAAAAACTAAACTATATAAATTTCTGTTTAAGTACAGGTTATTAAAAAAGTTAATATCTTTCTGTATTGGATAACCGACTCGTACCAGTTACCATACAACAATTATTATTCAAACTAGATTTATTATTATTGATGTTATTTAATATTATTTAATATTATTGATTATTATTTTAATCAGCTAATTAAAGTATTTTTAAACGCAGTTATTACCATATTTCCTTATCGACATTGCAAATTTCTTTTTTTCTTTTTTTTATAATTATTTTATTATCTAATAACATTGTTTTGTCTTAAAATTGGCTTCAGTCCTTCATAACCAATTTTATTCTAAAAATACGTTATTATAGGACGTCAATATTTTTATCGGTATTTTCGAAGAATAACAACATTAAGAACATAATAATTAAATACAAAAAATATCCAGTGTTCACTATACAATTAAATTAACCATTAGATTGAAGGTATAAAATGAACTAACAGCATGAAAAACTATAAAGTATTTGCTGGGACAATAAAAAAAAAAAATAACTGAATTTATTGGATTGCACTATTAATTTTTCTTGTCGATACTTATTCCTTTCGTTTCGGCTAAAGACGACGATTTAAAGGGTAACCGAACAATATTCCACCTAACCAGTATTTTTTCCTTATCGGCACCTTTTCTTTTTATTTCGTTTCCTCCCCCCCCCCCCCCCCTCTATTACATAACAATTTTCCTCTTCACTGTCCTATATCTATTACATCAACTATTATTTTTCGTGAGCATGTGTCCCCGTGCCGTTTGTTTTACCGTTTTTGAGAAATAAGAAATTACTAGTCTGGCAATTCACATTAAAAAGAACAATTTTTTCTAAAATTTTCTATAAAATATTTTATTTTTATTATAATGCCAATTTAAGGCTCGCTTTTGCGATAAATCCTGGGGTACTCGAAGGTCTATGGGCGTCAGTAATCAAGAGCAGTTGAGTGAAATGTTTACGCTCATCTGTAGTTCTAAAGGCAACGGCCAAGGAGGCGACGACATCTTCAGCGAGTGAGAAGGTAGAACGAGATTCGGAAGAGTTGAATCGATCCAGAGACGAATAGATCGGGTAAACGGGTTCCCCATCGATACGAGATCAGTGAAAATTTAAAGCGAATACCCGTTTATCTCACTCTACTCATGATTGGCTACGCGCCTCTTGATATCTCCGCTACTCATCGCACAATATATATTATGAAAACGTAAATATTAAATATTATCGCCTATAATCGCAATCTGACAAAAATTCATTTTTTCGCAAAATATCACCAATGTAATAATTAATTCAGAAACAATTATTTTTTGTCTGCAATATTTGAAGTGCATTAAGAAATACATTATTATTATTATTATTATTATGTGTAACGCAAGTAAATCACAAATCACTTTCACAAGTGGAATAATGTATCTTATCTCGCATTCTTTATGTTTTCGTATACGCAGAATGGTTTTCGATATTGAGGAGATGGGGGAAATCGTTGTGTGAAAATCGATCCTTAAATTACATTTAACTCGGGTCCTCTTGACCGCAAAACAGTCTAAATAAGCTGGCGACTGGACCGGGTACTTCGACCTTGGCAGGAAGCTGACGTTAAGTAGCCGTCCTTAGGAAAATACGCCGGAATCTATCAATCGCCTTTCAACGTGACTACACTTAGCGAGTGACGAGTGTCTTTCGTTGCAAGACTCCTCGAGTATGTCTTTCGATGTATCGACTTAGTCCTTGGAATAGTTCTCGAACCGCTTGACTACGTTTTTTGTCGTGCCGAGGTACTTTTTCTACTGCTCCAGCTACTTGGCTATGTCTATCAACGTGCATAAGTACTTTTTCTACTTTTATCTTTAACAGTGACGAAGTAATTTATTACTCCTATAACCGATCGACTATGCTCTTAATATGTTGATATATAATTCTCTAATTTGATATTTAGTTTATTTCAATAATGACTTTTACATCTTAAATAAAGACAGTTTAGCTGCGTTTGAATAATGTAGAAAAAAAAAATACTATCCGAAACCGTGCCAACCTTCCACTATATGATTCAGTTGTACTTTATGTAAATTATCCAATTTTCTTACCACACTCTTACTCTAATACTCTCAGATTTCAAAAAAATCTCGTAATCTGAATATTTAATAACATAAAATTTATTTAAGCAATAAATTTCATAATTTTTTCAGATTTACTGCGATACATAGTAATTCCACCTCCCCCTCTCATTTACGCTCTATAACAATATTATTAATAATATCAACGATAAGAGTCAACGATAATAGTAAAAATATTTTTCGCTGTTAAACCTTTCTTCTAACAATGCTTCAAACATTCCTCATTTCCCATTTTTTTAAGAACAATCCATAATGCTATAAATAATTTAATCATAATACAATCATAGAATGTATTGATTTTTAATTAAATATCGTTTTTATTTCGTAATTACTATATAATATTACGTAATTTTTATAATATTCTAGATCTCTGAAAATATTTATGTATTTATAATAAATAACAAGCGAAATTCAATCTGAAATAACTTATCTTCGCAAAGAAATTTACTCCTCTTCGCAAATCATAAATATCGGACGAATTTTGTTTTTATATATACAATAATTGAATAATAATAGCCTTATTCTACACGACATATAATTCTTACATAATATAATTTACAAATTATTGCAATAACTCCAGGTATTAATGAGCAAGTCATTAATGTATCGCGATACGTACTCTCTTTCTCTCTCATAGACGCTCTATGGGGATTGTTGGTGTACCGTGGGTGGCGTGGTGACATAATCGATGTCGGAGCACTAATTATACTTCAACACAGCCTACGCCACAACAAACGTAATACCGTTGCATGAAGTATATTGCACTTGTATAAGTAGCGAGGGACTGCCTGCAACAAATAACAATACCAATGAATGCACTCGGATTGTATTCAAATTCTCAAGTTATTGTTGATACGTTGGTAATAAAGGCATTTAATTTAATAATTTTCACAGCATAATATAAATATATATAAATCCGAGGAAATTATAATTTGTGTTTAACTTTAAACGTAGCGTATTTATTAATGAATTCTTGGTACTTAATGTTTTTAACGATACCGCCATTGCAGTTTCATAATGAAAGTAATTAGATGTCACAGTGTTATTTTCTATATTTAGTTTTTTAAATTGTAATTAACTTGTGCTAGTAGGTAATTTTGTTAACATCTCAAAAGTTAATGTCAATGAGAAAGAGAATATGTTAATTCGATAACCTAACGATTGTTTGCAAAGTAATTGAATATATTTCTTTACGTATATCTTGATTAATCGAAAGCAGAAGTGTACTTTAAAGAGCAAATTTAGTATTACAAATTAATCGCACATTGAATTATATTGAAAATGTTTGACTAGTACGCTAAATAAGTGAACTTGTTGAAAAAATTATCGAAACAAATGGGAACGTATATTATAAACTGAAAAATTAAAGGTAACAAATGCGACAATGACACCTCAATTTTTCAATTTTCATTTGATTCTATTACATTATCACTTGTTATAACTTGTTAATTACTGATAAACGTATGTTTAAATGATGAAGTATCCAAATTAATGGATAGGAGAATAGCCGTTAATTTCATTACTGATTATTATTTCACCGAATTTATTATTGCACGCAACGCGATCACAAAAACTTACAAAACTCCGGCAGCAGTCAAGAGTTTGACCTCTGCATTAAAATTTTTTATGAAGTATCATTCGCGTGTATTTTACTGCTGAAAAAATAAAAAAAAAAATCTTTATCTTTCTCTCCCATCGCGGTTCTCTCGAAATTCTATTCGCCGCATAGGGATTGGCGCGAGTTACTCGAAAGAAACAAAAGCCCGTAGTATACGCAGCATCCCTAATAAAATCGTAACTATGACAACTACTTGGGTATTATCTACTAGGCGAAGACTGCCGCAGTTCCCTCGTGGATCGTAGCAGCTTCTACCTGTTATATAAAAAGTTCCTGAGCGGATACAGATTGGGATAAAATAAGGGTCGAGGCGGTATGCTACGACTAAAACACGAGCTCAACTCAACTTCACCTTTAATTAGTAGATTTGCAAGGAGGTGGGAAGTGTGCAGTGCGTTGGTGCGGTGGTTTTATGCGCGGCGCTTATCCTCGAGCGTCCTAGGCGCAAGTTCCAAGCTAATTAAGCCATCGCACGAAATGCAGTTACACCCTCACACTTACGTAAGTGCGCCTGAATCCGAGTCCTCTCGACTCAGTGCTTACTAGGATTTCTGCAAGCTCGTGTCTTGGCTGTTGGTCAAAGCTGCGATATACATTTCGTTTACACGAGCGCTTTCTTCCCTTTCCAATTTGTCATCTCTCGCATAGGATGCTAACAAACAGCAAATACGATACTTAAGTAATTTACACATATTTCAATAGTATAATTATAGCATAATTATACGATGGAACAATGGTTGAATTTTTCATTTTTTTTTTCTTCTATTAAATGTTATATATGGGACGTGAGGATGGTTTGCCTTATCATTATTGTCTGGAAAATATATATTTCACAAGAGATATGTATACTTGAATAAAATAAAATATTTGTATTGCTTTAATGCAGACTGAGTGAGTCGCTTCGAATAATTTACGCTTCAGATGCAAATACATTTTGATCGCATAACATAGCTGCTATATTGGTTCGATCTAATCCAATGATGTTCTTAGCAACTCTTTTGAGGCTCAATTTTATATTACCAACTCCAGTTGGATTTGACAAGACGTAATAATTTCATCTTATTGTTTCGTTTTGTTTTTCTAGGTAGTTTAATCACTACTACATGTAAATACCTATTTAACGGCCTTTTTTGTCATATCTTTTTTTTCATGTATTTTAAGTCAATTGTACTTTAACAATTAAAATTATTTTTAAAAATAAAATTTTACAGCTAGGGTGATAGAAAGAATTAACGATGTATTTAATAACAATAAAATTCTATTCTACTGATAAAGATCTATAAAATAATAATAATTCTATTGTAATTAAAGCTTGTCGGATATTTAGTACGTTTGCTTATAATATAGTTGTCATGTATGTATATATTTGTCTATTTTGCACTCGTTTTTCATTTTTTACTTGTCATAAATATCAACAAATTTTGAAAAATCTTCTTCATACATCATATTACCGCAATATTATAAATTAAATTAAATAATATATCAAATCGAATAAGAATGTATGCATAATCATTAATGCAAACTAGTAAACATAGCGACTGTATATGTTCTTTTAATAATATTAATATTATTAATTATATTTTATAATTAGCATTCCATTAGATTGGATAGCGATTGAATACAGAGATAAAATTTTTTTAAATTTTATGGATTCGAATTTCAATATATGTAATTATGAAAATATGTGTGCGAATATTTATCAAATTTTCTCAACATTAATTAATTCATTATTATTTATTTATTGATATTTCATCTCATATGAAATACTGATAAATTTCAAATTATAATTGAGAAATTACGAACTCTTGTAATATACTCTATTTTAATGGCATTGAATTAAATTTTATTTCATTCGATTTTCATTAGATTTTCATTGATAAATATTTATTCTATATACATTGCATCCAAATTATATATTGCATCTAAATTTTATATTTTATATTAGCTTTAACATAAAATGAAAATGTGAAGCATTAATTTCATAATATTATATTCATATTACACTTCCTCCTCCTTGCAAATACACACAAATGCACATACACGTATTTATCCGATAAAATTTTACTTTAATTAGTTGTAATACATAGTTTTAAATTAATCTCCTATTTTACAATAATTTCTGGAGATTAAGATGGAACTTGATTTTTTAGCATGCGATTGATTAAACTATTCACAAAATAAAAAACTTTTTATCAAAAGCTTGATGATGAGCTATGTATTACTTAGTAAACGCTCATTATTTATCGGCTTTTATTTATTCGTGTAAATACACATTTCAATATATGAAGTGTATGGATGTAGTATCGATAAATATCGAGTGGATCTCATATTTATTTATTTTTAAATAATATTATACTAAACATAATATTTGTTACATTATTATAGGATATTACGTATATTATATAAGGATATCCTAATTATATAAGGATAAATGTAACGAGTATAAAAAATTCGCTCCAAAGTATTATCCCTATAAAATATTTAATTTTTGAAAAGTGCCTTTTAACATTGACTAATAAAAATACTCTCGAGCCAAATAAATGACATATACAAAATTAATATTATTCATTGATATTTCTGCATTCAAAAGCCATAAATTATTATTTACATTCAATGAACATCGTTATGATATAATCGAAGATCGGCAAAACAATGTAATAACGTCGAAACAATATAATACGTAAGTATTCATCTTTATAAGTTATTGCTATCAGTCATATAGTGTGTGCGTGTGCGTGCGCGCGTGTGTGCGCGCGTGTATATATATATATATATATATATATAAAGCAATTAAATGAAAAGTTTTCGGCGATACTCAATACTTGTAATTGAAGTCTGGACTATTTAGTGCTTGAGTAGATAATATCCGAATAGCATAAAAATGCATCGAATTTAATATTTTAAAGAAAGTTTTGACCACAAGTTGATATTCGTACAAATTTCATACCTCTTATCATAAAAATTAATGTATATTTTTCATGCGATTGAAAATATTCCTATTGTAAATGTAGAAAATTCGTTATTCATTTAAATTTCCCGTTGAAGTAATTAGCCGTGCTAATTAACTAAATAATGTGAAATTTTTTTGAAGACAAAAATATGAAAATTCTTGTCTTCGGCAATTTTGCTCCCATTTTAAATATCCGATGGAATTGAACGACGGTGAATGGGCATCGAGACGTCGAAATCACCACCTCCGTGGAACGCGCTTACAACTTAACGCGTTGACACCCCTTGGGAGTGCAACACGCGAGCGATTATTGGATTCCGTGCGTTAGCATGTTAATTCAACAATAGCGAAAACAAAATGTAAAGTGCAATGTATGTAACTGGAGAATTAACGTGCCCAGCTCGACGGCTGTTGGGAATGGTCGGGTCGAGATAGCGTTATCGCGTACCAGCGACACGTGACGTGAAAATCAGACGGCTTGCATGAGTCACGCTTAGCCTTTTTGGTAAAGCAGTCGCGGGAAATAAAAAAAGAAGAAAAAAAAAAGAAAAGAAAAAAAATTCTATGTTTACGCCGGATACGATGAATTTCACAGTAGAGCCCTGGCACTTGTCCTCGTGCCTATATTCGCTTTGCTGCAGTGAGCTTTGAAATTTAGGAAAGCAAATATAATATATTAATCCTATAAAATAAATATTATGCAAATAAACTTAGTAGTTAATAATTTATTCGCAGGCATAAATGTGGAAAATAATATTTCGCCTAATAAAAATTGGCATTCCCTATTTTATGATATTTGTACTGTCTGCTTTCATACCACATTGGCATTTCCTATTGTATGTTATTTATTTTGTTCTGTCTTCGTATCGCATTAATTTATTTGTATGCTTGTTCCCATTTTATTTTGTTTTCTCTTGATTTTATTATTTGTTTGTTCGCTGAAAATTTTATGCTCCTAAATAAGGCAAATTTCGTCCGAATACTGTAATTACTTGAAATATATGGCCATTGACTTAGAAAATTATTAAATTATTCAGGTCAACGATATTGTGTGTTCGAATTATGTATATAATTTTCTCAACATAAAATCAGTTATTTAACGATATTTGTTTATGACTTTAAAACTTGTTACTAACATTCATATTGCAGCTTGTCGATATAACTCTGTCGATACTATATTGAATGCTTGGCTTGGTTTAGAAATATTTCATAAGGTAATAATCGTTAACGGTTTTAGATCATTTGGACTTTTATATGGTTAAATGTATAGTTCGCTATTATCAATATTATAAGGTTGGCCATTGTTATGGTTTTTAATCCACGATAAATAATCATTTGGGCATTTGGATTACGTTTGCCTTGAGCATTATGACACTCGCGAATGATAGTCTTAAGTATTATCGAATTCACGGTGTCTTGAAAAATCTTAAAAAATGTAAAATTGCTGACGACGAGAAGTGAGTTAAGGTTAGAAAAGTAAAATTAGCCATTGGAAAGAAAGTCAGGAAGGAGGCAATTAGTATTTATAAGTGTAATTCATGAGTGCATTCATGAAATCGGAATCTTTAAACACAGCGTCACCACTGCACTTTAACGTCTTACATCTTGAATTTACTGCTTCACATAGTGCGGGCACCAGCTCGTTGTTATGCTCGTTGTTTGAAGTTTACAGAAACCACAGAGAGGTCATAACGCGTTTTATGGTCGGCTATCATGGCATGGGACGACTGAGCCAGACCCGTCGACAGTACGATGTATATTCACATATGGTAAACAGCCATTATAACAACGCATGCGGGGCATTTATTTTTCGCCAATGAACGTCTCAAATAAATACGCGAGCCTTTCTCCTCCCCAAATGTCCCCCACCCACCACGCCACAGCTATATTATGACAAATTCATTGTAGATTTATAACAATTAAAGGCGCTTTTAAGATGGTTGCTCTATTAAGGCGCGAGTGTCATTTGTTTTGCAAAAAAAACAAAAAAAAACGTAACATTTGCTTTGTTAGGGAAAAGCGAAATTTTGTTCATATTACATAAAAACTATTATTCTACGATACTCTGAATTGTTGATATTAGTATTACTCTGTGCTGTTTGATTAGATAATTTTATATATTCTTTCAAATATGCCTTAAACGCAATATCAAAAACATTTATTTATTATACAATAAAATTATTTTTCGTTACATTCTAAATAGTTTAATTATTGTAAATAATTTTATCCAAATAGAGCGTAAAGAAAAATATTTCTTGTTCGTTTAGTGGCTGGATTAAATATGAATAATATATCAAATAATCTATTATTTATCGATATTTTAATTTATTCGCTTATTTCTTGTTTACGAGCGTGACACGATATCAATACATTAATTATTCGTTTTAGAATAATTTTATTTATTTTCCATATTAGTCTACGTTTACCGACCAAAATTATGTTTCTTTGCTGCCCAATGGGTATTTTAATTCATAACGATATTGTTAATGAATAATTACAGAATTTTAATTATATCAACCCAGTTATATTTATATGTTATTATAAATTAGTTCGTCAATATTTTATATAATTTTATCTTTTTTTTTTCTTTCTTCAACTGTATTTACGTGCAATCGATAGTAATCGACTTTCGTTGTCACATTGCTTTGGTTACGTTTTAATATGATGTACATACTGAATTCCGATATCCTTCATTTTTTTCTATTTGAAAATATATAAATCAAGATCTTTGGCAAATAAGTCTAAAAGTATAAGCAGATAATGCGAATTTATATGCTGCCCTCTACTTCCTAATACAAGATGCTAAAATCAATCTATCATGAACTCTAATGGACTTTGTGAAAAGTGACTGAATGAAATTGAATGAAATTCTACTTTCGTAGTGGTTTTAGGTCACAAATGGTCGTAGGATGCATTGTATTTTGACAAATATCATACGGAATTTCGTAGTTGTTATTTATTATTTCTTTCTCTTAATTAATCGCTATTATTTTTTTGGCCGATGATTGTACAGACATTAGTCATAGTCAAATTATTATCAGACCCCATAAAATGATGAAAAAAAAGGGTCTGAAATACATTTATATCTTTTAGGAGTTGAACTTAATTTGAAGACAACTAATATTATTGCTTAATAATTATGCTTTATATCGTGTGTTTTAGGGTTTATGTAAAACGACTGGGAAACCAAGCATGTAAGTATTTACCATTGCGGACCATTCAACGACCATTTCCTCCTTGGAGTACTAACGCAGTCATTGGTGAAGCTATGCTAGAAATTGTAACCTCAGATGCATTTAGAAGGAAGGACCTGCGGAAGTGAATTAATGTTGATATAGTTTAGATCCTAAACGCTTTGTGGATTTACAATACATATATTTACAACGCATGAGGTTGGATCTTCATTTTCTCCGGTTAAATTATACAATCAAGTAATTATTCCAATAATCAAGTGTATTATTAATTGCATTTGCAATATGCGTGTTCAGCAAGTGAATTAATTAATTATGATGCTCTTTTAATATTTTATGTATATACCGATTAATTTTGTAATTAACTAAATTCTATAAAATTATTATCCATCATTATATTTGATACACGAATCCCTAAAAATAACAAATTTATAACTAACAATAGGAAAGTTCAGTTTTTAAGTTTTATTGATTTATCGATTATCGTATCTATCACTCTCGTATGATGTTATTTTGTAAAGAGAGGATAAATGAAGATGTCGAGCGTTTTCGAATATTTGATAGTGTTTAGATTGAAATTGCAATATCGACTTATGATACTATCGATAAGCTAAGTGCTTTATAATAATAATAACAATTATTATTATCATTATAATCATCGTAACCTTCATTGTTGTTGTTGTTGTTGTTGTTGTTGTTGTTGTTGTTGTTGTTGTTGTTATCGTTGTTATTGTTATTATTATCGTTGTTATTGTTATTAAAGATATTTATGAAATGTATTTAATGCTGTGGTCTTGTATACGAACTAAAATTCATCCTACAATCTAAGCCAATGCGAATCTCGCAAAAAGTAATAGCGAAAGCTTCAAACTTTTTTCTCAGCGGCTATGAAAGTGGAGCTTATGAAAGTGGAGCTTCACGATGTAATGGGGATCGCCGTTGGCACTGTACGAGGTTGCAATTGCACTACCCACCCCGTTTAGTATCCATGACCAGCCCTAGTTTACGTTGAGGGACTTTCGAGCTTGCGAGTTTCAATAGTCCGCTTTACGGGTTCTATGTATACTTAATCGAAGAAGGGCGTGTTTCAAACGCACCGCTACCTCATATTATTCTATTTACGGAACGATTTTTTTTTTTTAATAGTTGTATTTATATTTACATGAATCTTTTTAGTTAATTTCATTAGTAGTTGGAGCGTTTGTAAATTTCATGCAGGTTTTCGCTTGGATATGGAAAATATTATAGGAAGTAAGTATAAATAGTGATATTGACATAATTAGTAAATTCATCATGAATTGGAAACATCGTTAAACTGACGGAATATATGATAGGACAGTCGTAGAGAGATTATGAATCTCCGCAATAAATAATATTATTTTGCTCAAATAATTACAAACGTCGCGATTATCAGTGTCAGTAGAGTTTTTGACAAATATTGTGGAGCTAAGGTATCTATCTATCTATCCCAGTGTTGTATCAATGCAAATTCTTAATATCATAATTTCCGAAAAATTTTCTAGAACAATTATGGAAATACTATTTGATAAAATTGTTCAAATTATCGTACGTAGTATGTTGATATATGTTTAATGAAATTTGTTTGTGAAAATATCGAAAGTTTATACTAACGCCCGAAAAAATGATAGATTCCATCAATTTTTTAGAACATACGTTGTTTATATTTTTTAATTTCACGATCCAGTAGGAAGTCAGTAGTAGCACATATATATCTTTGGCTAATCTCAATGGTTAAAAATTGTAGTTATTGATAAATTCGTAGCTAATATTTATCGACTAATTATTAATGACTGATAATTTATTAAGTTATCACATTGCTAAGAGTACTGGACGATAAATGTGACACAAATGAAGAAAATTGATATATAAGAATAGAATCTTTGTTTGTTCAACGCAAAAATCCGCGTAATTATTAGAACTAACTCAACTTTATTGATTATCATTTACTTTTATAAGAATTATTTTTATAATAATTTTATAATAATTTTATAATAATTTTGTTTGATAGTATAAAATATTTGTTAAGAAGAAGTGTACTTTTATTTCTTAAAGAAAGATGCATTTTAATTCTTAGTCATTATTTTAACAGAAAAATAGAAAATAATTTTTAAAATTCTAAAAATTTCAAATTTAATTATTATAACTTTCTAAACATCGATAATTTAAAAAATTAATCCATACGAGATATGAAAACTTGTAATCTATATTACAATTTCAATCGCATCCTCTTTATTTTATTTGTTACTAAAATATGTACGATACTATGATTAATATAGAGAAGAATGTAAAGTAATATTTAACTAGTAATTTAGCCGTTTTTCGTGCAAAATGAATCCTATGATTTTTCACCAGAACATGAATACTAGTTGTGCTCCATTGTTTTATATTTAGTTTTTGTACGAATGAACCATATATCATTTAAATTTTTTCGAATAATGTAAAATGTCCTATTTTCTTTTACTTTTAATTGCTTGTATAGCAAGAAATATTTATATATTAAAAGTAGAAAACGCATTTTGTATTGTGTATTTATCTTTTATATAATTCAAATATGTATATTTTGTAGTTCTTTTCACTTAATCACCGAATAGTTACAATTCGCAGCGAAAATTAATGGACAATGAAAAATTCTTGTTTCTACCTTATTATTATTATTATTATTATTAACAGTAGATATTTGAATATTTGAATATCGCTATGTATTCATAGATTTTATATTTTAATATTTATAAATATTTCAGCAGTACAATATATGTATATGGTATATCCATAAACAAATTTATGTAGAATGACGAAACCTTTTTGTTTGGTATTAACAAAAATAAGCCGTCTTAGAATATGTGCTGAAGGCTCGCTTTTGCGATAAATCCTGGGGTACTCGAAGGTCTATGGGCGTCAGTAATCAAGAGCAGTTGAGTGAAATGTTTACGCTCATCTGTAGTTCTAAAGGCAACGGCCAAGGAGGCGACGACATCTTCAGCGAGTGAGAAGGTAGAACGAGATTCGGAAGAGTTGAATCGATCCAGAGACGAATAGATCGGGTAAACGGGTTCCCCATCGATACGAGATCAGTGAAAATTTAAAGCGAATACCCGTTTATCTCACTCTACTCATGATTGGCTAAATGAAAACGTAAATATTAATTTTTTATTTAATATCAAATATTTTATTTATTCACTTATTAATTGTTGAAATTAATGTTGAAATAATACCTTTTTATATTTATTCATTTTACTTTATTATGCATTTCTATTCTTAATATAGGAATTCCGTCTTAGTAATGACTTAGTAATTTAATATTTTTACACATAACACTGGACTGTAACATTTATCAATTCACTATCAATTAATTCTTTAATATTGTAAGAGTTTAATATATTTTATAAGAAATAATCACTGTTAATACGGAAATGCTTTTTTTAAAAATATAAAATTTTATTTATATCTTTTACATTAATTATTAATCGTATTAATTATGTTAATTCATTTTATTGATTTTTATTTAAAGATCAATGAAGTTGAGATTATTTGAATTTATAAATTCCAATATCGTATAAATAATATTTTAATTTACGGAATAAAAGTTGTGTAAATTAGTATAAAAAATATTAGTATTTAGTACAAAAATTTGAATGTATTGTACTGATATTCGAAATATCAATTTTGAATAATATGTTACATATTGTATAATAAGCTACATTTTAATTTTCTTTTATAATGTTTTTTTTTTTTTGTTGTATATTTAGAAAATGGTAATTAAATCTTTTATAAATTTTCTTTTCCGAAAATTTTTTTTTTTTTTTTTTTTTTTTTTTTGATACATTCTTATCTTGAGAACAATTTTATTACCAATAAGTTATTTTTCAAATAATACAAAAATCGATATTTATATATGAATTAAAAAAAAAAGAAGTTAATAGCCGTTTGATGATGTAATTTGTGAATGAATTTATTTTCTATTTTAATGAAAATTAATTTCATAACATTTTTTTTGCGATGTAGCTCTCGAAGAGAAAAATTACTGAAAAAAAGTCATAAAAAGAGAGGGAATGAATATTTGCACGATGCTGTACATCGAATACGTGGTTTAGTTGCAAGGGGTCGGTGGGGCGTATAATGTGACGTGCACGGAGAAAGAAAAGGATAGTGAAGTGTGCAAATCTTATAAAAGCAAAAGAATGAATGAGAATAGGATGAAGTTAAAAAAATGGTATTATAAAAAGGATGAAAATAAAAAATGGGTGACGAGAAAATGTTGAAAAAAAAAAAGTATCGTTTCAAAATGCAATAAAAAGACAGTAATCTTAGAGGTAAAATAATAGAATTTTTCACGTGACACGAGATTAATGGTTTTTATGGTTATTAATGGTTATTAATGGTTATGTATGGTTAGTTATGTAGGGGACAATTTGTGCGCATTTTTGGGTGACGTGCAGCACAATCTCATGCCTATATGCAGAATGTCCCTTATAAGTCCATTTTCTAATGATATTTAGTTTGAATACAATTGGATTATCTCATTTCAAGAAAAACACAAATGATATCTATAGAGTGGAGCACAATTCACAACGTGACCAATCAGCGTCCGGAGGGAGATCCTAAAATTTTATACGAAAAGTAAAAGATTTTAATGAAATGGTAGGCGAGATTTGCTCATTCCTCCAATGAAATGTTAATCGAACTTTGTGCGATTCGTAATTGTACAGTTTCGAGCTCGACTGTTATTTTTTTCAACCGAAGAGGGATTAGAGAAGTGAAATGCAGATAATGTAAACGAGGGATCACTAAAGGTTCTCACCTAGTAGTTGTGCCGCGAGTTAAAACGAGAACGAATGAGCGAGAAGCGTTAGAAATGGGGTTCGAGATATAGAGAAAGGATGAAGTGGAAAGTGCAATTTCGGGGCTGGGAAAGTCAAACAAAATACTGGAGAATTGGAGCGAGGAGTGTTCACCTCCAACTGCAGAGTAATAAGCGAGAAGATCAATGCTGCATTTCAGTCTGCTCGAAACATTATTCAAATAATGCTATCATTTATATGCTTTGTGAGATCGGGAGAATATATACATGCGTACACGCGCAGCCGCACATTTACGTATGCATGCGCGTACGTATGCGTACTTAAACGTAAACACGCACGCACACGTGTATGTATAAAATTAGCGTGTGTTGTATCGCCGGGAGGCATCGGAGTTCATCGCGCCGAATATGGTATGAGAACCATTTATTACTCTGGGCAGATCGCCCATGTTAAATGTTTTCCTTTAATATTTAAAAATATGCTACGGTGTGGGCAAATGAGTCTAGTCATACTTCCCGAAACATACGATGGTGATAATACTGGCTTTTCAGAAATACGCCCGAGCTTACAATGCAATTGGCTGAATCCTATTAGCGCAATCCTTTTAAAGCGATAGTTTTTAATATAATTAAATCGAGTATTCCTCTATTTCACTTATGCCATAAGAGAGTTGATAATTAAATATCATTTGATTGTCAATAGTCTTTAAATGGGCAAAAATGAGTGAGAATTCACTTTGGTCCTTTTATTAAAGTCTCTGTATATGTAATTTCAGTAAATAATAATCTTTTCTTTTAAATATTTCGTTTTAGGAAAAATTTCCTTTGACTTTTAACGAGATTCAAAAGTCGTTAAAATCTTTCATGTAAATCTTTAAATTTTTTAATGTAAATAGAATGTATATTTTTGTTTGGCATGCGTAACAATAGATCAGTAATAGTTATTTACTGTGTAAGTGAATTTTCGCCTAAATGAATAGTATTTCATGCTTTCAATTTTGTTTCGATAATTTTGAAAATATTTCGAAAGCCGAGGCGACGAAAACTTATTCAGTCTCCAGATAGATAATAAAATAATAGAATTTACAATCTTTACAAGCCCCAATACATAAACACGAGCTAAATAATCATTTCTCATCGATAATGAATTTTATTAAAAATTTTATCAAAAATACTGACTATAACGAGTAATAAAAATTTACTTATTACTTTACTTATTGTTAAAACTGTTTAAAAGCAAAGGTTGATCACCTTCCCGTTGAAATTATTATGGATCAATAATTTAATTATTACATTCAATAGAGTAATATTATTTCAAGTATTATAAGATTAATTTATTAGAATATTTGAATAATTATGTATAATTTTCGGGAGGTATTTGTCGCTCATAGAAATCGTGGATTCCCTGATTTTTTCACAGTCTCTCGAAGAATTTGCCGACTTTCAACTGAACGGCGAATTCTAGTTGAAATTATACGTTTTTCCATTAAT
>NW_011948430.1:5102611-5126619 GCF_000503995.2 Ceratosolen solmsi marchali
CCCACCCCCCCCACCCCCACCGTGACAAAGAAGTAACAGTTTAATATTTTATCACGTCCCTTTAATCTAAGATCAAAAACCATGGCGAACATGGGTTACGTGGATGTTTTTTTTTTTAGAAAGCTTTTTGCGCGTTGACAGTGACAGCACTGACAATGGCACAGCTCCTTGTGCATTATTTGCGTTATTTTTAGCTAAATATACGTGAATTTATGTGAAGTTTGCTTTAGCAAGGGCACCACCACCAGCACTACCACTACCAGAAGCAGCAGCAGCAGCTTGTGTTAACTCCTGAAGGTGGATTGCTCGAGTGGTGTCACGTACTCCCGTTGTTGGTCGTCAGGTGGACTCCGCGATCCTGGAAACTGCTGGTTCTAACCGCTTTTCTCGCGCTTTTTTTTCGCTTCGGGCTTTCCAACGTCGCGCCTTCATATTTCACGAGTGCAAGCCGTGAATACTTTATTTGTAAGACGTTCCAATAGTTTTAAGGACTTTGTTGAATTCACTCCACTCCTCGGCGTATGAGCACAATAAGCGAGCGGGTTTTGCATGCCATGAAGATGAATAGCCTCCGTTTCAGACAACTGATCTCCTCTATTGTTGAATAACAGTTATTTTAGGTTAACCGTTTCACTTAATATTCTTTAAAAATCAATGCCCGATTTTAAAGAAATTTTAAGGATAAATTTCACGACAATATTTAGCTGATTGATAGGGTTTTTAAATCGAAACATTCAACATGTTGAATAGAACGTTTGCGCTACTTTTTTTCTTTCTCTCTACTTTTCTTGATTAAATTATTGGAAAATTTTTATAAATGAAAACATCAACGAAACAATTTGATTTATTGTAATATCTTCGCTGCGCCATAATCACTTATTATTATCAGAGATTTATTACTTGATATTTACTTTAGTGTTGATATATATATAGAAAATTTTGGTACAAACGGCGTTTTATCAGGGAAGTTGGATCAACGTACTTAAAGTGTTGCGAGAGTATATGTCTAGAACAATGATATTTTTCGCCAATCTGATCGCAATCTCGATCCGTCTTCGTAGCATCGGCCTTCCTATTTTAAAGCGAGGACAAAGAGGTCTGACGTTAACGAAGTAAGGGCTGCTGATAAACTACAATGCTTGTAATCTCGCGAGCGCCTTGAATCCCATGAAATGTTTAACTTCTGTTAAAATTCGATTATTATTAATTTATGAATTATAATTAATCCGCATGCTTATAATATATCTGACCCTCAATAATTAATACAGTTTTACTTTTGCCTTAACTTCAAAAACCAATGCCCAGACAATGATTGTTCTAGGTGCGTATCAATAATGGAGTTATAATTAAATTTTTTACATTTTCAAGTATGATTAATAATTGTCATATATTATATATATTTTCATATTGGTTTCATTACGTTGATAGAGGATTAATTATCATTATTATTATCATTGCTTTTGTTGTTGTTGTTGTTGTCATTATCAAACTACAATTGTTTTTCTTTTAAATTTCTATATCCTTGTAACACGCAGTATATGCATATGTAAATATACGATTATGTTGAATTTCAAAAATGTCATATTTTGAACTTCATTAAAATATGTCTGTCGTATCGAAAGAGAAAAGTAGTAGGGGAAAATGTAAATGTCAAAAGCACCTATACTCATATATTTTTAAAAGTTGCAGAAAAACATTTAAGCGATTCAACTTTGAGCAATCTGTCAAATACACGTGCATTGGCTTACTTTCCATTTCAGCCTTCCTCTAATCGTAAGATTCCTGCATGTAACTTCCCCTATTGCAGCTGAGTGCGTATTACAATATATGAATACATCCACATGTATTACATTGTACAAACAAACTCTATGAACTTTAAAATTAGTTTCTGAAATTGCAAATTACTATGACGAAATTCTATTTGATTTGTAATTATTAATTTCAGGCATCTTTAGTAAATATGCTTGATTTTCTGTTTACTATCAATGACTGTCTTCTAAATGTATGGAATATATGAAAATACTCATGAATAAAGGATATAATAGATCTGTATGAAAAATTTATAAAAATTAATCAAACATCATGATATTCTAGATGATATTGGTTAATTAAAAAATATCCTTAAATCATGCAATGATTCGCAAATATTAAATTCATTATAATCACCATATTAATATTGCACTTTCTTTTTTTTTCAAGTCAGGTGATTTTATTCGTCATATTATCTTTAAATTATTCCATTTACAATTATTTTAATTCACCAGTGCAAGTATTTTATTTGTATAACACAATTTTATAAATGTAATAGCATTAATTTTTAAGGACACGTTACCATAATCTTTATTCTTAATTGGTTTATTTATTTGTTAGTAATCTATATATTATTATTTCCACAGTAATATCGCAACTATATTTTAAGCTTTTTAAAAATTTTGTAATAATGATAATAATATATTCTACATTGGAAGCTACACATTCATGTATAATCGCTTCTAGCAGACTTTGTAGGTAAAATCTCAAATCTGAAGATTAGAGTTTGAATTAACTATTTAAAAAGTTCATTAAATTTTTATATAACATTGAAATTTTCGACTAATTAGCATTAATTTGTATTATCTTATTTTGTTATGTGTGCAATAAAAACAATAAATAAATTTTCAATCATTTACAGTCACGGATTACGTAATTCTTATTTTTGATCATAAAATGACAGACAAATTGCTAGACACATAATCAATAAAATACATAAATATAACGATATTATAAAAATTTAATAATCCTATAATTGAATTGTAATAATATTACGATCATCTCGTTATATAAAATAAATGTTAGCAACAAATAATTGAAAGAAAAGTTTTGAGCTATTGGCATATTTCTCTTAATTTAAATGTAATTATGTAAAAATGTATATTTCTCAATACTTATTTTAGTTTCAACTTTTCATTTAAATTTCCATAGAAATAAATCAATGTATATATGAAAATCGAATTTATGTATTGTTTTTCTGATAATTATTCTCAATGTGTCAGTGTCAAGCTCGGTCGTCACATTTATATGCATTAAGAATTTATCAAAAAAAAAAAAAAAAAAAAAAAAAAAAAAAAAATACATTTACGATACATTCCCATATGCATTTGTTTATAAGATTTTTTAAATTTCCAAATAAATAGAAAATATTCCAAATAGCTAATATGATTATCAATCAAATTTTTTTCAATAATTTTTTCTCTATATAATCTATTAAGATATTTTCACTATTTCTCTTACAGCTTATACATATTCAACTGTAAATAATTTGATCGCGAAATATACAATAAATTGTTTATAATGTTTATTATAAGAAATAAACGAACCATGTAAGAAGCGTAGAGAGAGATTTAAAAACATTGGTAAAACGAAATTATTATGCGAAATACAATTTAGAAGCTTTAGAAATTCTTTTCATATAATTAGAATTATAATTATAATTGAAAAGACAATTAGAAAATATTGGAAATTTTAGCATTATTTTATCTTTTCAAAGCAGCTTTGATAAATTCTGTTCTATTTCATAATAATTGCCTAATGTTAAAGGCAAATTTTATCGAACTGCACGCAATGATTATTCAGTCTTTGACTATTGGAATGAAATAGCAGCTTTATTAGTTCGAATGGGCCAGTTCAGCATTTATTTCAATTTAAACCCGTACAAATCGAATTATACACCATGCCTGTGGGAAATCCGTAGCGAACTTTAATTCGAGCATACGCATAGAATGCCATTAACAATCACCTTAATGCGAGCTCAATTATCGGTCCCTCATGAGTAGGAGCGAGACTCTAACGACCTGTCGCGGTCTGCCCCGAGCTCAGCTAAGATAATTAACCGATCCTTCCTTCATGTGTATGTAAATATATGTGACACGTCTCGTGCTATGTTCATTGATTTTGGCTTGTCGAAGCTTAACGCACTATTACGCATATTAATATGGCACTACGTATCCATTACCGACCACGTATGCCTTGCACATCTTGCGCTTTCCGTTTGTTTATTCATAGCTTTTTATCAATTTACTACGTCCATACTGCCGATACAGCATTCCATCAGAATTTCTATTTATTTCTTTATCAGGAACATCGGGGCTTTCATTAATTATTTACTTGTCATAGATAATTCAGAATTCATTTGTAAGTGATTTGATTTTAAGAGATTAGATGATAAGAATTTTATAATAAAAGATATATGTTGCAAATGTACTGCTGATTAATGTAATGCTGTATAATTTTTAAAATAAATAAAAAATATACGTTCGTTTATATATTGAACATTCAATTATTGAAACTGCATGGCTAACGCACGTTTGTTGATGAAATATTTACGTTATAATTTATTGAAAATATATTGGGAAAAATATTGCTTAAGGAATGAGACCTTTCAGCTTCATCTGCGTATAGCGGGAGCCCAAAATATTGTAAAGATAGAAGGATGAAAAAATGCCCGTGGTGGAGCAGCGAATAAGAAAATAAAAAGGTGACGCACAAGAGATTGAGCTTGACAAAAGAAAGAGTGCGGGAGGTATTTGTCGTGGTGAAAAATGAGCGAGATTCGATCGAGAGTCGCGCGTGCACCGCATCGCACTAGCCAATTTACTCTTGAAACACGGGGTTGGGTGTTTGGGTGGTGGTGAAGTAGTTCGAGTCCGAGCCATGTGAGCCTGATCGTCTGATGACGCCACTTTAGCCTGTGCCTTTTTACCTTCTTCCATTATCTCCCACTCTCTCTCTCTCTCTCTCTCTCTCTCTCTCTCTCTCTCTCTATCTATCTATCTATCTATCTATCTATCTATCTATCTCTCTCTCTCTCTGCGCGCTTTGCCTTACCTTTTGATACGCTTTTCTACCCTCTATTTTAGCATCTTTGAAAATATTTTTACTTCATTTTTTAAGCTTATTGAAAGTTCAAATTGTTTATTTAAAAAATACGTGTACGTATTTTTGATACTATTTGGATGTTTTTGCCTCGTACGATTAACTTGCCCATTATATTTCACAAATTTGTGAATATTATGTATAAGCTCGATTTGCCAATCAGATATTTTATTTTAAATAAAAATTTGAATACATTTAGTTGTATATAATTATAACTTATCTTCAGAATAATTTTATTGGCCAATAAAATACTTAATTTACATATTTGTAAAATTCAAATTACATATCAATTAAGTAGTTTACAAACGATTTTGCATAATATTTCATCGCGTAAATAAGAGTAAAATTATAAGAGCGCTAATTCATTCAAACAAGCATTTATAAACAAATAATAATTGAATGATTAAAAGGGCAAGTTAAGAATGTTTTTGACTTCCGGCGTGGGAATTGCGAGTAGATGTTGTGTTCGAGTAGTATCTGAGAGAGAAGCTAGAGGCGACGATTGGAACATGGTGGCGCTTCGGCGAATTGGCGTCACGGCGTTCGTGATGTGTCGTTCTGACTTTAGTGCGCGATTTCCCGAGCTGGAATCTAAAAGTCCTTATTCTATTGATGCTCGCGAGACTTTGAAACCATTGGAATTTATTTCCTGCATTTGTCGTTAGTTTTATCGTGTCCTGGTAGAAGGGCTTCTTCTCGGTGGGTATGTTCAGCTCTTTCTTCTATATTAGAAAGCAAGGCCGCGCCAATGTTCTTTACTTGTCCGCTCCTGCTTCAACGTTTATAGCGGCTTTACCTATTTTCCTGCGATATCTCTCTCTCTCTCTCTCTCTCTCTCTCTCTCTCTCTCTCGCGACGTGTTTATCGAGCAAGTATACAATCACGCGATGCGCGAGGCGAGAGTTGAAAGTAAATTTGTGGTTGGCAGCTGATATAAAATTTCGTACATTTACAATTTTTATAAGCAGTATTTTGTTCAATGTTCTAGCTAGTACTCTTTTAATTATAATGATTAATAATAATATATTGCGGAACGGTATTAAGCAATTCTTTCTTCATATTTGTAAATATTAGATATCTGAATATTGACTTTTGTTTGAGTTTCTTATATCTGTGCCGCGTTTCTTGGAGCATTTTGCCTCCAAGTTTCTTTTAAAAGTTTTTCTACATATTCTGTATTATCCTTCTGGGAGTATGTGACGTCAGTCCCTGTAGTTGAATAAACGAGTAATAAATTTGAAGCAATCGACCAATTATTCATCCACTTTCAAATACAATTTAAATGCATTAGAAATTAATCTAACCAAATTCAAACTTTATTTGAATTACGTCCCTAATATGACAGCTAATTAATTTTAAGAATAATGGAAGTTACATAAGTGAATTATCCGCTCCAAGAAATTCCAGCAAGAAATCTCGAAAATGCGGTAAATCCCACACGGCCGAAAGTACTTGAGTAGAATCCCGCAGTGCGGTAATTCGCGAAAATATTATGCCCGAAATTCAAGCGATTCGGTATAACGAAAATGCGACATCGTTCCGTGGTGTCGACGTTCAACAATGTCTCCTCTCGGTAAGTGCCATCTCGTTCGAAATCCTTTAAAATACAGTTTGTAACTTCAATTAGTCGCCGCGGTGGTGGATGCATCGGGAATTGCATCAACTCTTGCTAATGTCGGGGCCTTTTATCTAGGGACGTCCATGGTGAAGACGAAACATAACGAACGAACAATGTGATTATACTATTAAGAGTGAACACGGTGAGTGTATTTTTCATTCATTGTGTAAATCACATTATATCAGCGGGTTCGCTAATGGAGTGAAACATGTTTTATGAAATTATTAATGAAATTTCTTCTAAAATACTCGACATATTTCTTTTATTATTCAAATGAATTCTAATTCAACGTAAATGAGATAATTGAATAATTGATAATGATAATTGATAATGTCACTGACTCTGATTGTTTAGAGACCTAAATAATAAACCGCAATGTCGTTGTAAAATATTTTACGACAATTATTCCTACTCTTGTGTTTCTACACATTTGTTAATAAATCAAATGTAAAATTTATTTAGAAAATCACTTCTATTTATTAGAACTAACGGACAATTAAGCATTGACTGAAAGCAGTGACGGGTGCATCATGATTGAGTTTGTAAAGCAATTAATATTTATGGTATTTTGTAATTTAATCGCGGTATATCGATATTTCTTTTATCAATACAATGAAAATAAGTAAATCACTCTTAGAATTTTATATGCGTGCACTTTGAAAGCGGAAATAGGTGAAGGAAAAAGTTACAAAAAATTGTCAAGCCATCGTATATAGATGTGACACACATGTTTTAAAGTGGTATTGCAATGTATTTACCATAAATGTCTTTTGCACAAAAATAAAATGCACGTGTACGTTTTTTTGTCCTTTACACTCTATGTCTTTGTTGTTCCACGGATCATCCATTATTGCGCAATTTAAAATTTATTAGCCGCACACTCGACGTTCTTATGTCCTTTTTCATTTTATTTTAAGATTCTCTTTAGTATTTATGTCAACTTCATCTTTTCTTTCTTGATTTATCGTGCGTATGGCGAAATTTCCAGAATTTTCTTCCCTTTCGTTTCTTTTGTGAATACAGCGTTCTCTACCATTTTCTCAGTATCTCTTTATCTAGCAGCTTAGAGTAAAAATAAATCTGTCGGAATTATTTATTTTTATCTAATTAAGTATAATATAATTATAATTAAAATCTCATTTTCTCTAAAATTTCATTTAAAAATATTAAAAAAAAAAAAAAAAAAATATATGTAAAATGTAAATTACAATATAATCAGCGTATAAAATACTATTTTATTCCTCGGTAATTTTATCATTTGTAGCAGTAGAAAATATTTATTAATTAAAGAAATCCTTTAAATTCAGTTAGTTTGTAAATTGTTTATTGTTGTTTTTAGATTCTGCTTTATGAATCCATTCTTCCTTTAATGTATATACTTTGTCCTATTACAATAAATATTTCAATACAGGACATTCCAATTTTTTAGAAGCTATAGGAGGACTATGCGATATTAATTTCTCAAATTAATATAAGAAATAGTAGGTAAAATTATATGTAAGGCAATTTAAATATCTATTTATATATCTATTTTTTTTTTACCTTAAAAATATATTATATTGCTTTTATTGTATTAGACATTAATCGACTCCTCTCATTATAATTAATGATGCAAACAATGAAATCTCCATAATATGCTGCATTATCGTAAATTTGTTTCATCTAATTAAAACCGCAGGATACGAGATCCTTGTGATATTTATAATAAAGTTTTAAAATGCTTGTATTTTTCATTGATTTCATTGATTGATTACCGTTAAAAAATAATTATTGACCTTTAAAAAACGTCCCTATAAAAATTCTTTTTCTAGCAAAACCCTTGAGATAATTAAAAATTTAAATCGTCAAGCTCTATGGGAATTATTATAAAGATGTATTGAAATTTTAAGAACACCAAAAGACAAGCTACTGCTTCATGGCCTTAATAAAATTTCCCTCCTACTGTTCTTTTATAAGACGTGAACCCTTTGACAGACTAAAAAATAATTGATCATCAATCGCCGAGCAATCAAATTTCTCTACAACCACTCAGTCGATTGGCAATATGTGAATCTTCTTAGAGGTTGTTGGGTTGGATTGGGGGGGGGGGGGGGGGGGGGGAAGCAGCCCCTCGTTACGAAGTCTTCGATCGATGGATTTCTCGCGCTTATAGTTGAGCGGTAATTTAGAGTCGGGTCAGCGGGTCTGGACGTACATAGATTCGCGTGGGCGCGCGCGCGTGTGGGAAAACGAGCCGGCGGTCGGCGCTTTATGGGACCGTTAAGGCGTCGGCCGGACGTATTTATACTCGGTGTCTCGCTCCAACGGTCCGCGCATTTTATCTAGCGTGTAGACGAAGAGGCAAAGAGCCGAAGCATTGATGAAACTGTTTGCCTCGGCGGGTTGGTCAGATTGGTGGTGGGTGATGGTCTGAGGGGACGGGGGCGATAGTTACGCGGGTCTTCGAGCTTGTATCGCGAATATATGGGATAATTTGTGTAGGAGTGGTATATCGGAAGTTTTGAGGGGATATGAAGTTTTTGCGGATTAATAGAATATCGGAAAACCCGTTGCCAAAGTGCAAGGGATATTTTTTGGTTTTGACGTAATCCGGCCAATTACTTTCGTTGACACTTGACTTAATCTTTTAAGCTTGTGAACTACTCGAATAATTCAGCATTATGCCGTAATTGATATTATATTATAAATATGATATTTTATAGATGAGAGGAGAGAATATTGATGTAATGAAATAGCTTGATATACATTGGATGGCTTCTGATTTCAAATAATGAAATTATCACGATTTATGGTTGCAGGAATAATTTCAACATTGAAATCTTATAATACAGTATGTTTAGATGTACGAAAGCAATTTAAAATTTCTTTTAAAGACTTTCTTTGTTCTTTCTTTTACAAAGCTTTATTCTTTTGCAAAATCGTGTTGAAATATAATGATATTCAGTAGCAAGTATATAAATCTCAATTTAAGATTTCTTCTACATTAGTGATATATTTAAGGGATGATATATTAGGAAAGAAATATCCAGCATTTGCACTTTAACCGAAATAGTGGCCATTAAAATTGAAATATTCCATTTCAATAGAAAATTTTTTATTATTTCAATATGAATATTAGTCAAGTGAATTCTTTGTCGGGTATATTTATGTCTTGACATTTCGTATTATTGTACGTAGTGTAGTTTACAATTCTTTCTAACTATATAACAAAGTTAATACAATAAATTAAAACGCGGCATGTAATTTATTTTATCGGATATTTCATCTCTTATTCTCATGTACACTAGTTTTCATTAGTGTGTATATAAAAATAGTTGATATTTCATACTTTATAATAGTGTTTATAATAAGATGATCATTATTTACATTTTTCCTGTAATAAATTTTATTAAACATAATCTTGGAATAATGTACATTATCAAATATTTTTATGAAGGTTTTTATTGATCTACAAAATTTAGAACTTCACTGTCACGTAACTCTTGACTCGAAGTAAAAATTTTATCGATCCTGTTATTATTATTTATTGAAAATATTTAAGTTGTATATACACATCGATAAAAGTTAAAACTTACAGTTAAAAAACATGACGGCAGAACATTATTCTCCAATTAAGCATACAAAGCATTTGTATTAAAGATAATCTAATTTTCCGTAAAAATTCTTTCATTATTGTACACGGTTATTTAAATAGATTTTTCTTTTTATTAAACAAAAACCGAGTCATTATCAGCAGAGTATTATCATTATCTGATACATAATAAACATCCCTTTTGCTCCTGTAACGAATAAATATTTTTAAATTTAATCAAATGAAGTTGTATAGTCGGATTATAAGATTAAGATTATATTATGAGTTGGATATACTATATTTGATAGAAATTTCTCAGCTTAATTACGTAGTTAATGAGAAATTACAATAAATTCGCTTATACCGAGAAATATGAATTTGATGATAAATATGTAATTTGCTTGCAGTCATTTAAACAACAAATATGGAAAATGTGAATGTATCGAAACCACGAGATTATCATGATAATGTGAATCTATTGATGATGGAGTATTTTTATTAATAATATCGACATAGGATAAGTAATAGCAACACGTTCTTTCATTAAATGAACAATTTTGGCATTTGATTGAGGTATCGTGAGAGGCCGTGGATAATTGCTTAATTATAAGTATTCCATTGTATAAAACTACAATTGATTAGAAATTTGTAGAAAACCGGATGTGATAAATTGCGTTGTCAAATTAATAATTTTTTTTTTTTTAACTCTGCCTTCTATGCTTTTCTATCGTTTAATACCTTAAATGACAATCTATTAGTTTGCTTTAAATTTAAATGGAACAAAGATATCTTATAATAATTTTTCGTTAACAAAGTTTTTTTATTCCTTATTCGCATTCTTTATTCAAGATTTTGAAAAGATTTTAATACGAATTACCCTACTTCAATACACTTTTTATTAGAAGCATTAAAAATTATATTTATATATATATATATATATGTATATATATTATTCTAAATTATTTTAAGTGTTGTCAAATTAAAGCACTATAGTTTTATTATATTTTTAAATAATTTATTTAATATATAGATTATAGATTTTGATTATTGAGAATATAGCTATAATATTAAAATTTAAATATTATATTCTTATTATGTTGTTTTATATTTAAATAAATATTCATTATTAAATTGTAATAGCAAAGCCATAATTTTATTTATTATTATACTATATTAATAGATAATAATTTTTATTTACAATTCTACAAATCAAATATTTTGATTTCCTTTAATTTCGATAACTTTATTGTAAAATATATTGCTACCAATTGCTACCTTAATATAATCTATCATATTATAGTTACATAATCGTACATATGTATACATGCCAATAATTAGGGAAATAAAAGAAAATGTTTTCTCCGGGAAATATCTATATTTCTTAAAATCATTCTTAAACTAGTATATTATTAAATAATTATTAAGAATTAATTAAGACTTTAAATACAATGATTTCCAACGGTGGCTTAACCTATAACTTTCAACATCATGGTGTTCTTTTAATAATACTACAGGATAAAAAAGTTCAATCCACAATACTACACAAGTTTCAATACTATTAGATTAAAAACGAATGATTTAAGTGGTGAAGAACTCTCGACTAGACTGCTAACGTAAAGTCTTAAACTTGGATAGGTGCGATTATTAAGTTTGTAGTAGAGTTGTTCGCGCGCGCGCACGCAAGCCAATTTGGTCAATTTTTCTTTAAATGCTTTTAGAGTATAGGATATATTGTCGAATGGGGAGGCGTACCAAGAATACTATAGTTATAAAAGTTTCAATCGAACTTCCTCGTACGAAGGCTTATTGGCGTAAGCCTGAATCTATACTATTCCAATGCGTATCGATACAATAAAAATTCATAATAAATATTGATAATATTTGTATATTTGTCCTATTCTTAGTTCAGCTTCTCTCTCCCCTTAGTCGCTTGAGTTAAACTTAAACTATTATTTTGAATTGTCATCAACAGCGCTCCGTGTCGAGTATTTGGCCTCTTATGTTTTTTTTTTTTTTTTTAGTCTGTGGACACAGGCGATATTTCTCAAATCGCCATTATTAATGTTTCGCGTTGATTTGAGAATACGAGTCTCCTCCAATCTCGAGGCTAATACTCGTCTTCTCAAATAGCTATGCGAGCAGACCAACTAAACACTATTTAACGTAGCTCATAGAGTCAATTCTACAATAACGCGAGCGCACTGCCCGATCCTTATGTTTCTCTGGTACAGCAAAATCGAGTTCAGACAGTATTCCATTTAAGTAACGTCTCCACGTGACTCGCTATCTCACCTTCTGCTCGATTGCTCGCCTCGGCGCTTGATACGTTGCATGTCGTTTGAACGGCGGCGAAACGATCAGCGTAACAGCAGCGTCGAGCGGTGGACGAAAAGGAGAAAGCGCGCGACTATTCGCCGTTGCAACTAGAGAGAAGTGGGGCAGGTCTGGCCGAGAAAATCAGCGCTCGGGGACTTGTCGGCATCGTGAAAATGCTTGTGCGAGTTAATGGGAGAGCAGATCGATGCCAATGAATTGCTATTCTTTGCGATTGTTCGTGGTGCAAGAGACGGGAGGTGGCAGTGGCGCGATGCTTCACGAAGCCGAGCGAAATAGAAAGTGGAGGCCGTTACGTCGTGAAAGATGTATTATTTAAGTTTTAAATATTTGCTTATTTTCGTGATAGTGGAATGATATGGAGGAATGGTGGAGAGAATAAATAGAAAAATTTCGAACGATCGGTCTTGGGAATTTCGGGTGTAGGTGTAAGAAAAGCTGAAGAGTGCTGGTTAACTGTTAAAGAGAAAGTGGCAACTATTTTTAAGGTGAGTTACTAACTTAATTTATAATATGGACGTTTATCAAGTATATGCAGCAAGTTTATTTCAGCCATATGGAGTGGTATAGTGATATGGTATAGCGATAGCTAATAATCTCGTGATAATTTGAAAGAGATTTAAATAGCGCACAGCTATAATTATATTTTTGACTAGTTCGCTGAAAGTTATGGTATTCGATAAATAAACGACTATAATCTATCATTATCAACAAATACATCTTAATACTCCTACCGATATCTTACAACAGCATATACTGTATTGCATACTTAGAAATATATGTATTATGAATAATATGTTGATAATACATACGATACGGCTGGTCCTCATTCGATTATCATTAAATAATGTTTAAGTTTATTTTATCAACATCGATTAATATTAATAATATGATTTGACGTATCATTTCTACTATTTATATAACTGAAATAACTAAGGATATTACTGTATCGTGCGTTAAAAACTTATTTATGAACTTTTTATTAGTAGGAAGAATGCGATAAAACATTGTTGGAATGAAATTAACGTATTAATGAATTAAAATGAATTTCAGTATATCGTAATTCATAATATAGTAATAATAGTTGATATAAGTAACGTAAAATAATATTTAACTATCTAGCTAATTTTGTTTTATGAAATTAAATAAAAGTTATACGAATGATGGGTACTTCAAAATGTGATGTGTACAGGTATTATTTATCAATTATTGTTGTGATATAACATAACGTAATATAATATAATATAATGATCCAGAGACACAAGAACGTGATATTTGTTAAAGTATAGTTTGACAATCATCATTTACATATATATATATATTACGTTGGAATTACATTTATTCCTAGAATTCACAATTGTTTGCTTATTAAATTTTATTTTCAAATACGTATAAAGCAAGTTTAGTCGGCTCACGCGAGATGAAGCTACATATTTTTATTTTTATTTCGATCGTACTTCAATATTTAGATATTATATTGTTTAATTTATTGTGTTCGATTTATTTGTATAGGTAGTGTAAGCAATTGAGAACAAAAAAAAAAAAAAAAAAAAAAAAAAAAAATTTAAAAAAAAAATTTGAAAGCAATGAAAATAAATAAATTTCACTCAAGAAATTTGAAAGCAATGAAAATAAATAAATTTCACTCAATATTTTGGAAACAGATGTGTCCAGTTTTGATAGATTAAGCACGCGTGCTTGGAAACAATGGAATTTTCCATCCTCGTTAAGCTCCGTGTATGCTGAGATTGTGAAGGTCATCGAGCGAAACCGTATTGGCAAATAAGCCTAGGGAGATTTGTAGTTTTTCCTGCACTGATTGGCTCCCTTCATCAATTTTAAATAGTTAATTACACGATCAGTGACTTGTCTTTTTCAAAATATTATATAATTTTTGTCTCTAGGCCCTATTTAATAAAACATCTTAGTAATGATAAATATCCGTTAGTTTTACTAATTAACGATTAAACAAAAAGTTTCAAATCTATCAAATTAATAATGGTTATCCGATTTAAGTAAACTGTAAGCTCAAAAGTCGATCCGTACCTTTTGTTTTTTAATTTAAATCCTTTTTCCACTCTCTCGTACGTATCAACGTGCATATGCGTGAGCGTATTTTCTTCAATAATAATCGCAAAAGTAATTATTAGCTTTTTATGGGCTTAATACTAGATTTCGATTATTCTAATATTTAAAATTATTCCTAGAGTGATGTTTTCACTATTTTATAATATATATATATATATATATATATATAATTTATAAACATATTAGAAAGTTATCGATCCCTGTAAAAATCACAATGTGATCACAATGTATGCTACATCATAATATATCATACTAATGTATAATCTAATGTATAAGAGTAAGGTAAAAAAATAATTTTTTACTCATAATTGAAGCAATAACAACTTCTCAATTATGAGGGAATAGGTAGGGAGTAAATTAGTAAACATTTCGTTGTCATAAGCTCTCTTTTTCACTGAATTCCAGCCACGGTCGAACTTATTTTTCAACGACCACGTAAATGCAGGTGTAACGTGAGCACTCGTGTATTCCGTTTACATCAAGTTGATTATTGTTCTTTACTTGGTGCACTTTCTTGCGCCTTACTCAGCAGAACTTGGAGATTTGTCCGAGGGCGGCAGGTTATGCCGCGCAACGGCCTTAAATCCGGGGCAGGAGGGGGGAATGAATTTCACGTCGCATTTTCACTCTGAGAGGAGCCACCGGTCTTTAGTGGCCTTACCTCCGTCACGACTTGGAAAGTTCCCGATAGGAAGTAACCATGTTTGGACACTTTTGGACTCAATTTTGAACACCGATACGTTATAGCTAGAAAAGATTTTCACCGCCCGCATACATCGGCCTCTCCAGGTGAAGCTTACACTGTTTGTTGGCACTACGTGGATTTACAAATCGCTCCAAGCTTCATCACATCGCACTTTTTTCATTCGATTTATCATTTATACTCTTTTGCTTAATCCATAGCCTGAATAACCTCCGCGATAAGCTGATTATAATATACAGTCAAGTCCAAGTTTCATGGGGGTTTGGGTTGGGTTAGAGAGAGAGAGAGAGAGAGAGAGAGAGAGAGAGTGAGTGAGTGAGTGAGTGAGTGAGAGAGAGGGGGGGGGGATTGGGATGGGGCCAGAGCAGGGTACGCAGATGGTTTCGAGACTACACGGCTTGATTTCTTGGCCGTTGGAAGGAGAATTTCAGGGAGTGAGTTTTCCGACGAGCAAGGGAGTCGCTCCATATTCTCGGTCTGTGATAAATGTTCGTTGGCTTATCTGCTACATGTGCTTACAGACTATGACTCTTCGGTTTGTTTCTATGGTAAGTTTTGTGACGACTTTGAGGAGACGACAGTCACTAGTCGCTGTTATCCGCTTGTCTATGGTGTCCTATTTAAAGACGATACGTTGATGATAAGACGTACAATTACATTTGGAGTCTCTTTACCGATATTCAAATTGCTATTAATCCCTTAAGAGAATCAACAAACACTATTATAATGTATAATAATTATATAATGTTTTATAGTAGAAATATTAATGAAGTCAGAAATGCGATTGCATGGTATTAAAGCAAAATTCTTTTCCTTTACAATTCACTTCATTTTCATGTATGTAGAAATTTTTTATTGTAAAAACTAATACGACACGTGATGCATATTTAACATTGTAAATAGAAACTTCAAAAGTGTATTTCCCAAAACATTTTATTTTTATAGCGTAGCTTTGGAGATGAGTTTCTGGTTGATTTGAAAAAATTCAAGAATGTTTTAACATATGTTGCGTATGACTGATGCTCGGCTGAATTAATAAAAAATTGTTTCACTTCAAAATTTATAATTCACGAATTCGTCAAGTCTTATAAAAATCACTGGATTTTCGTAGTTCTAGGTCTGATGACATTCGATTTTTATCTTTCTATTTACTTTCCCGTATATCACTCCATGGCTTTACGAAAACAATTTCTGAGTATCTCCAAAAATAACAAAATATACTATCATTTGAATAATCGACTACATAAGCATTGATATATTGAATTACATTAGATTTATCGCTCTTTAAATGTAATAATCGAATGATTAAATTGATAAAATGATAAATTAGCACATGCGAATTTGATAAATTTTTCTACAATACAGTGAAAAATATGGCGTTTAGATTAAATTTCAGTTTCATTACAGAGTTAAGTATTTTTTATTAACATCTTCGTTTCTGATTGTAATTGCTTATTTTATTTCATTTGAAATAAATTTTCACAAATGGTATTCTTAATTGTGACAGAAATACTTAGAGGGGAAGAATTGTAATATTTCAGTTAAAAATATACGCCTTTCAAATTATTCTATAAAATTCTAGAAAATTTATGAATGCCTTTAAATGCTTTAATATGCTTTTTAAAAGGCAAACTTTACATTTTACCTAATGAAATTTTCCTTTTAATTTGCGTAAATTAATATTTAACACATATAATCAATTTCTTGTCTGAAACAATGTGAATGCATTTTGGAATAAGGCATACAGATTAATTATTTCTAAGATATTCTGATTTATTGCATTAATATGCCCAACATTAATATAATTTTTAAGAATCTATTGTGATCTCTATTGTGCAGGATATTATGAATACAGATGCAAGGAAATTCAAAGATCTTTCTAGTTTCACGAATTAAAAATAATAAACGAATTTATGCGATTAATTAAAGTTGATTTATGTTTAGATTTAGATGATTTATCTAGTCATATTGCAATCGTTTTTCCATTCAAGCTTCTGAAATTTCATTATCATTAACTCCAATTTATTTCTGTTTATAGGTGTATGCACAGACATATGCCAACTTGTATATAGTTTATGTTTGTAATAAAACACGACGTATGGAATTAATTTAATCATCGCCAGTATATATGTCACGATGAATTTCATAATATTTACAAATCAATCTGTAGCACTGACGTCCAATCTAATAAATTAATTGTATTTTCATTAAACATTGTCCATCACACATTACATTTTATAATTTCGACCATATTGATATTTAATTGTGTCAAATAACAACTTATTGGATTCATTTATTTTATAAGTTTAACGATTTTATTACGTAATACATACCGAAATATAATATATTATCGTACATCTTCCAAGTAACAGAGTTCTCTTTAAAGATTATTATAAGAATCGTGAAATAAAATTACACGATATAGATCTAAATGTTAAGACGAATGGTACGGCGAGTGTAGTGATTGGAGCGATTGGAGCGATTGGAGCGATTAGGAGAGTTAGAAAGGGAGAATAAAACTCGTATTAAATACTCAATGTACGAATAGATTAATTTCTGGATTCTTTACTCGTTCTGGCTCACCTATCAGGCAACTATGATTCCATGTAGTCTCGCTGCTGACACTTATCAATGCATGGATCTCGGCCTCTTATCTGTCGCCTTCTGATGCTTCTATTTATAATCATTCTGATTAGGAGTTTCGGCAGAGTTGTTGAGATCCCACTCTGTTATTGCTTATTGCTAAGAGCGGAATTTAATTCTCTTCGATCATTTCCCTGCAGCTTCTAACCTACAAATTATCCTCGCTCATCGTCGATGAACTTTCGCTTAGTTCAATATCAATTTCAATTTCAATTTCAATTTCTCACGACTTTCATGCCTTCTATTCCATGTGACTTCCCTACATGTATTATTAAAGTGTCGACTTTATATTTCATATTATACTATTTATTACATCTTGTCGCAGAAATAAAATGCAACAAATAACACTCTGATCTGACTTTCTCAAAATATATGAATGTTAAGATGTAAAAATTTCGAAATCATATATACTAAATAAAGAGAGAAGATATATATTCCATTTAAAAACTATATTTTTATTGATATCTCATGGTGTGAATATGCTTAATTTTTAATTTCAGATGGATATTTCGAAATACATTATTTTACTACTTGTTTGCTCCTTTCACATACAAAATTCCTATGGAAAATTCAAGATTCTTGCTATAATGCCATTTAATGGTAAAAGTCATTTTTTTGTAAGTGATGTACTATTTGAAGCGCTGGCTCAGCGTGGAAACGATGTGACTGTGCTTAGTCATTTTCCTAAAAAAACACCCGTGAAAAATTATCACGATATTAGTATGTCTATGGAGGACGATGCTGGTATCCATAAGATAAATATGGAACATGTAACATCGACATTCCCGTTTTTTACACTCAAAGGTATTGTATAAGATAACAGGATGGTAAGTAGTGCCATCGATAATAAAATTTGCATTTTTGTTATAACATTTCAGAGAAATTTGTTTTTTAAATCTTAGTTTTCAATCTATGGTACGCTTTCATTCCTAATTTCATTCGAGTAGTGTACAATTTTTCATAATAAATTTGAATTTTTTAATTGAAAATTACACACACACACATATATATATATATGTATATATAATATATATAAAGATATTTAGAAATGATATTTTATACAATTATTTTTTTTTCTTTTTTTTTTCTGAAATGTTTGTCTTGCGTGGTATCGACACATGATAAAATAATTATATATTTATTTAAAATAATTATATACATAAGAATATAAAAGTTTCATTTGATCATTGTATATTTAACTATTAAAAACGTGTATGAATTATTAAAAATTATGTTTATTAAATTTTATGTTTTAAATCACTCGATAATTTGATATGACGGAGAATTTTTGAATTTAAATCCCCATTTATTTTATTATTTTTGAAATCTTGTTACAATTATTATGTTCTCATTAAAAATTGTAACACTAAATGAGTATAAAAATTACTCATATTTGCATTAAACATTTATAAAATATTGTCGAGTACTTTTAGAATAAGCAAATGAATGATATCTATAATGATTATATTTATTCATGATTAACTCTCTATAGAATTATTCGAAAGCGGCCTTCAAAAGATTTGTCGCGAAGGTCTTTCTCATCCAAATGTTCAAAAGTTACTTAAATCTAAGGAACACTACGATGTGATTATTATAGAGATGTTTAATACAGACTGTTTTTTGGGCTTTGTACATAAATTTCAAGCGTCACTCATTTTTATCAGAACCTCGACTCTGCCAATTTGGCTTAGTGAACGTACAGGCAATCCTGAAAATCCTTCTTATATACCCGGTACAACGTCTGGCAATCCATCGCGCATGAGCTTTCTTCAGCGGCTTGACAATATCATTTATTATATTAATTATAAACTGCTTTATTGGTTTTATAATAAACGATGTGAGGCTGTAGCAAGAGAACACTTTGGCGATGATATGCCAAACTTACTTGATATAGCTAGAAATGCAAGCTTTTATTTAATCAATTCGTATTTTGTGCATCAATATCCAAAACCATTATTACCAAATACTAAAGAGATTGCTGGGATGCATGTGAAAGAGCCAAAAAAACTACCACAAGTGAGTTATTAATATTTAAAATTTTTATAATACAAATTTTCTCATTTTGATACTTATTATTGTTTTCTCATTAAAACTAATTCAGCTAAGTTTCACTAAAAATCAGAATTATGATTATTATTATTATTATTACATATCAAAATTCTTACAAAAATATTACAATTATATAATTGTCTTGTTAATGCTTTACTTACACTGACAATTAATACAATATTATTTGTAAGTATAGAAGAAATTAAATATTTCATATGCAAGCATGAAAACTCGATAGATTAACTTTAAATTTTTTAGTGTAAAACAAAATGAATAATCATCTGTGTCGTAGTTTTGACCGTCTTAGGAACTAATTCTTTCTGTCAAGTAAATATATAATCTATGAAAAATAAGAATAATTGAAATTTTTTTTTTTCTACGAAATGCTCATTTATATTTCATATTAAATAATTAATAGAAATTTTATCCATAATACCATAATACTCGATCCTTTTTCTTTTCTTTTCATTTTTTTTTTTTTTTTTTTTTTTTTTGCAACCTTGTAAATTACCACAAAGAAATTATCCAGTCTAAATAAAATATTTGTCACTTTTTCTTACTATCTACACAATTTTCACATATATAAAGGCCCTTGCAGATATCTTGATTGGTTTCCTTTTCATTATATTCTTTGATCGTGTCCCAAAGAATTAAGGGTCGAAAAAAAAAAGATGGACGAGGTGGGAGAAGTTAGAGGGAGGGAGAGGGAGGGAGGGAGAGAGAGGGAGAGAGAGGGAGAGAGAGAGAGAGAGAGAGAGAGAGAGAGAGAGAGAAAGAGAGAAAGAGAGTGAATGACAATGAAGGTGATAGACAAAGTCAGCTGAACTATAAAAAGTACCGAGCTTGCAGGATTTAGAAAATTGGATCTCTGGTGCGACGCACGGCCTGATCTACTTCAACCTCGGCTCAATGCTCAGGATTTCAACTATGGCTGAGGATAAAAGGTTGGCCTTTCTCGAATCTTTTGCTCAGTTACCACATCGGGTGCTCATGAAATGGGAAGAGAAGGAAAATACAGCTGATATACCTGACAACGTTAAGCTAACCACGTGGTCCCCGCAAAATGACGTTTTACGTAAGACAAAGAAAGGACATTTTCAAAGAAAATTAAAGCAGCAAAAGTTTTTTTTTGCTTTTTTTTCTTACAACGAACCAATTTATGGCACTTAAATTAAACTGTGAACTATCGATTAATTACATATAAAGTAAAAATACGTCCTCGTGAGATTTTATTTTTACAATAATTTGGAAAAGTTTTTAATTATAATAGATTAATTTCAATTAATGTCTTATTAAAGAACCTTATTTCACATACTGAATTTTCTATAAAATTAATAATTATAAATTGTATTAGATTAATTGCCTTATTCAATTAATTCTGTATTAAATAATTTTCATTAACTTGGTTACATTTCTTTATTCGTTCAAGCATGATTCACCATATTTCCAGTGGATTTTTTATTTTATTACATTTTTCAGTCCTACAATAATTAGAAATGCACAAACATGTTTTTGTTTTTTCTATTTATTTAAAAAAGTACATAACTATTGACAACGAATGAACACACTAATGTTCATGTCTCTGCTCATCCATACAAATAACTATCCAAGAAAAATGTTATGTTTGAAATTTTATTATAAAACTTTTAATGCACAAGAAATGAATTATAAAGTATTCCAACTGATGTTTGATTTCAAATTATTTATTACATTTATTATACTTGTTGGATAGGTAATCTTAAGGCTGCATGGCCAAAAGTATCTATTCTACATATATTTAAAGCACGTAATGGCTTTTGCATTTAAAAATTGTCATACAAAATTTAATTTTCCATGAATTAAATGTTATATATAATTATCTTCTATCTGTCCTTCGCACAAAGGCTTAGTTCTTAGAAAAGTAAGTTCGTAATTAATTATTACTAAAGCATTTTGGTTAATATGAGAAAAAATTCTCACATTTATCAGTAGGGTTGTGTATTTTTGGCATTATCATGTTTTGTAAGAAAAAATTTAAATAAAAAATTATCTCAATTTTGAAAGTTACAAAGTTCATAATTCATCCTTTAGGATGTTGTATTAAAAAGCATTCGAAGCAATTTTTTTAATTTAAGCTTTGAAAAATGTTTTGCGAGAAAATAATAGGAAATTCTCCTTTCTGAACTCTGTTATAGATCATCCGAACGTGAAGCTTTTTATAACACATGGCGGAATGCTGGGAACTGTCGAGGCAGTTCACGCGGGAGTTCCGATGATAGCCATTCCGTTTTATGGTGATCAGCTGACTAATGTGGTTTTACTCGAGGAAAGAGGCTTAGGAATTGCTTTGCGCTATAAGGATATTTCATTCGAAACAATAAACAGAACTTTGCATAAAGTTCTCTATGATCCTGGGTGAATGAATTATTTTTTGATATTTTGCGTTTGGCTTTGCACTACTTAAAATCGTACGAAAACAAAGTAGAATATTAATCAAAGGAACTACGTAATCATCAATCATTTAATAAATATATAAATTTAATAAGAAAAAAAGTGAAAAAAAGCAAACTATAAATATTAATTATATCAGTGTATGCATTTGGTTATTTTCACCAAGTAATAAGTTCTTCAATGATTATATTATCATAAGGAAATCTTCATATTATCATATTAATTTAAAGTGAATCATTACGATAAATAAAACGAGTATATAACGAGGTGTTTTTTGATTTTCTTCAATATTTAATTCGTAATTAATTTGTAATTCAACGCACGATAGATGCAAAAGAAATAATTTAGTCGGGCTTATGTTGATAAGTAAATAAAACGTGTGCAGGAGGTGGAGAAAAGCAATATTTCCCGACTCGCGTGGTTAAGACTTAAGAAAAATAAAAATTAAGAAAGAGAGAGAAAAAAGTAGTTTAAAATTGGCGATATTGGACAGGTATGCCAGGCGGGCCAAGGACATGTCAGCGGCGTTCCGTGACCGTCCCATTTCGCCCCTCGACGAAGCCATCCACTGGGTCGAGTACGTCGCACGGCACAAAGGAACGGCTGCCGAGTCTTTGCTCCAGAGTCCGGCTCACGAACTGGCGTTTTACCAGTACCTTCTGCTCGACGTCTTGGCCGTTCTCCTTCTCGGGCTGCTCATCATTTTCTTCAGCGTATGCCTCGTCGGCAGATTTTTAACGAGAGTAATGGCCGTCCGGTGTCGCGGGACGAGCGAGAAAAAAACGAAATAGAACGCAGAATCGAGTTTTTCTTTTATACGGCGTTAGTGCCAATGAAATTTCGTAGTGGTAACGAGTATTAAATGTAATGAGATTTATTGCAGAAGCAAGGAGAATTAAGCTGTTCCTCTGTGTTTGGCGGTGAGTGAATATCGGTGTTTTTCATATAATGTAATTAGACGATTAAGCGGGTAATTGCTGTTGGCACTTGTTTCATGCTAATTTCGTCATTTCGACATTTACATTGAATTGTTTATAAGCTTAAAGTATATTTAAGAAATAGTATTCGTTTAATTTAGTGCTCGAGTTGGATTGTTATGGGTCGGAAATGTTATCGATTTTGCGCCGAACGAACATTATTGTACAAATAATTTCACTTTTTGCAATTTTACTCGTTTAAATGTAACGTAGCGCTTGCGTCGAGAGTTTCGTGTATATATTCGGCGTTACATCTTGTTGTAGCCGACGTAAATGACAGAATTTCGTTTGGTCATCGTTGCAAAAAAAAAAAATTTTACGAATACTTGGGGCTGGAATAAAAATGTAAATTCCAATTAGTATTATTGGGCATTAGTTGCTTAGGGGCGGATGTGCGTGAAAATCGGCATAAGGATTTGCGTCTGTGGATAGAATAGAAGGGAGATGCTCGGCAATTTTGCAAGCTGTTACATGATAAACGTACATAGTGCAGCAGCCGATAGTGACGTTCCCTTAATACAATTGCGTTGTACTACTCACTGCAACTCGGGCGTACGTACAATGTTTCAAAGAGTGCGGTGGGGTTGATTTTTGGAGTGAAAATGCAGCCCCAATGCTTGGCTTGGGTTTTTACGGTTTTGTTAGTCGCTGATTGACGAGTCCAAATTTTATCAACGGCTAGGA
>NW_011948430.1:5126629-5184956 GCF_000503995.2 Ceratosolen solmsi marchali
TCAGCAAAAGACAGACTGACTCCATGGAAATTTTTTTAGAGAAATAATGATAAAATTACGAATTATTTGCTATACTATTGATATTTATTCACTATTCGTTGACCAAATGCATGCATATCAATTTACTGCCGAGTAGCTTGTCTAGATAAATTGTTACTTACAAAAATAAAGAAAAAAAGAAGAAAAAAAGAAGAAAAAAAAACCGTGAAGCTCGTGATGAAATAAAATGATTAATTTGCTATTTAAATATGTTTTAAGGGTTAAGGAAATTAAATGGATTCAAGGGCATTTCAAATTTCCAAGAATGATTGTTCTATAATTATTTAACAGCTTTTAAATAATTATAATTAGTTGGATAAATTTTTCCAACTATTACGTATTGTTTATTTTAATATTTTAATGCACGTATAAAATTTTCTATCTATATATAAGAAACATATTTTATAAGTATGATTATTAATATAATAAATATAATTGCTCAATGAATAAATATTTCTACTCAGATATTTGCTTAATAATGACGGAATTTTTTTGAAATTTAATTTTATTAATAAGTTAGAATTAGGCTTGTATATTTAGATTGAAAAATATATGGGTAATGCAAGATAATTCTATCCACTCATTAAATTATAGACTAATTGAAGTTAATTTTTTAATATGAGACTAATCGATTAATTGATGATTAATTATGTTTAATTTCAAACAAAAATGTCATTCGTAAAAAACGTCTTCTTTTTCCTATTTATTCTTTTTTCTCTTCCTTCTATTCCTATTTCCTCAACATTCCAGTCAATAATATATTCTTCCTAAAAACTTTAGTAACTTAATATTCTCGAAATCTATTAAAATCCAGCCTGACGAGTATTTATATTTATAAAAATGCAACATCTTCATTGGCAATAAAAGTTTCACTTTCAATCACGATATTAAGCGGTAATAAAAGTGAAAAATAAATAAATTTTCAAACAATGTTATATCATTCATAATTAAAAACTTTTACATTATTGTTGTTGGCTCCTTTATTGTCGCTAGCAATATTCTTTATTATTTATTGTACATTATATGCTATAAATGTTACGTACGGCAATGAAAAATCCTCTATTTCTCAATGTCTCGTTGTTATAAGCCTGTTTCCTTGTAGGTGTACGACTGATATGCTTACACTAACGTAGAAATCATAGGAATAATACTCTTGTACACAATATCGTAACCGTAGCAGAAACTAATCGTCATAATCATAAATCTCGACGCGTAGAAAAAAAAATATGTGAAATGCTCGGCAGCTACGGATGTCAGTGAGGCTCTCGTAAATCGAATTTACCGGTGCCTCTAGTTGTGCTCATATATATATATATATATATATATATATGTATGTATGTATGTATGTATGTATGTATTTATGTATGCGTGTATGTATGTATGTATGCATGTGTGTGTGTGTGTGTGTGTGAGTGTGTATGTATGTATGTATAGAGGATCGTATCACTGTGGAGTCGTCGGCGTAAGTTTTTATCGTTTTTTTGATTTCGCGTGAGAAATTTATGTCGTCCAGCTCCCGCGACGCTTTTTTGAACTCATAAAGCTTCCCGCGTGTATTTTCCAAGTTTGTGTTTTTAATGGCAGAAGCGTTAGAGGCATTTTTTTGGTTTCTAATTGAGAAGGCAAGGGAAATTGTTTCCTACAGTCGCGGTTCGTTGTAATTCTCATAATGTTTGTTTACATTTCTACCTTTATGTTAATTCGATAAAATTTTTCATTCCATAATTCTACACATTTGCATATTTATATATTTTTAGTGCCAACTTTGTGTTTGTATTTCGGACGAATTTTTTTCAACTTTATTAAAAAAAATTTATTTAATTTATAATTGGACGAGAAATTAATTTTGTACCACATTTTAATCTCGCTATTATAAATAATTTTAGATATAAATTTTATATGCCAACATTTTCACTACATCCACGGTACTTAATACAAAAAATAATTAATTTCATTTAATAAAGTAGATAAATAATATTGCGTATTTAAAAAATGAATATATTTTTATGTGCTCTCTACTAGTTTAATTACTGAGCGCAAATTCCAATTAAAAGAAATATGATTATTAAGCACGCAAGATGAACATTTTTTTTTTTTTATATTTCATTCATTCGCATGTGACTTGATTAAAATTTTAAATACATTCGATCACTGTATGATTACGTTTATTGAAAGTATTAATCTTTATTTTATCGCGAGATGTGCCCTACATGCGCTATCCGACTAAAATTCCCTTACCACAATTATCAACATTCAATTTATGCAATGTAATTCCTATTTGACATTTGTACATTTTATATTATAAATATGAATCTTAAAATACGTAAATAAAGAAAGAATACGTATTATCGAGTTTAATAAGTTTCCGAGTGTAGTCACGTAACTTGATGACTTAACACGATAACTTGATGTCCAATTACGGCCATTATTAATTATTGAAGGTATAACGATAAATATGATCGGTAAATATGATGAAAGTGAAGAGAGCTTCGCCATTTGCCAATATTTTACATTGAAATTAATTGTCTCGACTGCCCCATAAGCCGGGAATAGTCGGCTGCAGCTCGTCGTCCTGGCACTTGCCGACAGGCTAAATGCGCAAAGTTTACCAAGGCCCACAATCACATAGCGAAACAATATTCTACTCGTGGCAACAAAGACTCTCTCTCTCTCTCTCTCTCTGTGTGTCTCTACCTTCGCCCCTCCACGTCTGGTGCCACCACGTCTCGTATCGCTTTTTCCCTCTTGGGCGGGTGGACAAGTAGCGGGTCGTGTGAGGCGCGTCCATAGGACAAAAAGCCCGAAACTACCTAATGGGAATAGTTGCTGCCAACTTTCGCCGTGGGAAATTAAACGCACAGCGACCAGCGTCGCGTGCGCCCCTCGTGTTTAATGCAACGCGATTCCGCTATGGAATGCAGCTGGGCGTACACCACTTCCTCGTCCAGCCCCGTCCGCCGGACTCCTTAAACGAAAATAGTTTTGCGAATGCTCGGGCGAATTGCTTCCCCAGCTCCTGTCCTTTGATTTTTAAGCTTCGATTTTAGGAGGAGGCGTGGCGTATCGTTCTTCTTTTCGCTCGAGACTCGGCACTTTTTTTTTTCGTGTCTTTCATCCGCCCCAAGTGTAGTGGACGAGAGATTGTATTGAAAATTTTATTTACTTATGTGTAAATTATTCACGTAGTTTAAAATTTTTATAGATAAAGTAACGATAGTGTTGAATCCATCGCATAAAAGAGTCTATTAAAGCTATTTCGACTTGTGATTTGTCGGCTAAAGAAGTACGTTAATCCCTTTAGAGATATGGAAAATTAAATTATTGTTCAAACTAATGAATTCAACATACGGAGGGAAAAATTTTATTTTCTTGTTTTTACGAAAATGTTTCTGCACCTACAACTATGCAAATGATATCTCATTTTTAATTGTGCATTAATGTTAATTATAATGTTCACTATTACTCTTAATTATAATTGTGTTAAAAAAATATTCTTTTTGAAATTATAATTAAATATATAACAATCCGAATTCTCTAGACTTTACTAAAAACTATTATTGTAGATTTCTGTAGACAATTCCTGACACTTCAAAAACAAATTACAATAATCTTAATATTTTAATCGATGTCTTTTTAATTAAATTTCTAGTATCACTAATGCTTATTATTATATTAGGTTACATACTATAAACGTCATATTTTAATACAAAATTTTTTATGAATTATTGGATATCTTTGTAATGATATTTAATTGGTTTTTGAAAAATTTTTATAGTAATATTTAATATGTATAAAATAAATATATTTAATTATTAAAATTATACAATATCGACGTAATTCTTATGGCTTATAATGTATTAAAATATGATAATTAAAACAATGAAGACTGGAATACTCGAGTAACCTTATCTCTAATAAGTGAATAAATTCGAAGGGCATAAACAGAAATCAATAGCAAACTAACTTTAAGCTTTTCCTCTTGAATGTTCGAAGAAATTAGTATAATATTTATTCATTAAGAGTTTTATAAGAAATTTCTTTTTTTTCATCCAATAGATATTTAAAAATTTCTCGATAGTTTAATCGCAATCTGTAACATTGTAATTAGTATCTTTAAATCTTTGGATGTTAATGTTTCATCGAAATTGTAAAAACATAGATATAAAAAAACAAATAAATTAGAATTGTTTTAAAAATAATAATTTAAATATATATAATTATTCTAGCGTATTTATTTATATTTATGTGTTTAACGTTATTTAATAGCTTTGATATTATAGGAAAAATATTCGAAGACGGATTTATGTAAAATTTCACAAGTACATTATTAAAAGTCATAGTTGACGTTCACTTTTAAATATCACAATATGTCTTTTAAGCCCTCCTGTTACTAAAATCTTTTTTTATTTTGTTTTTGTCATTTTTTTTTTTTTTTTTTTTTTTTTTTTTTTTTGGTAGAGTGTGCTCCTAAATAGAGAGTGTGCCTATCGAACAGAAAATTTTTTTTTTTTTTTTAAAAATAGCGTTAAGCGCCATAAAGGTCAATATAAGCAATTTTGTGCACATGATAAACATTCTTCATTATTTTTCAGTTCCTATGAGAGTGAGAAGTGTCGTAAGAATAGTTACACTTGCTTTTGATGTAATAATTGTGAATAATTGGGAGTGAAACGATTGGGAGGAACTCAATCATGCACGAGCCAATAAAATGGCTTGAGAAAAAAACGACAATGTCGGAATAAAATTTAATGCCGCGCTCGTCCATGAGAGAGAGGATATTCGAAATAACGCTCGCTATAATAAACAAGGAAGCCTGAGTGAGCGATGGAGTTGACTGGAATCGGCTCGCGAAAGTCGATTTCGCGTTAAAAGCTTTGGGCGTTCACGTTGGTGCGCACACGGCGGTAAATGCTGCAAGTTCCCTTACTCGCCCGGAGAATCCATTAGCTTATTACAACTGGCGGCTGGTCGAAAGTTGTCTGCGCGGCATCGCCATTGACATTATATTTTTCGCCGATACCGGCGGATTTATGGGATACTCGCTGATTGCGCAATCTACATTCCAGTGCGCTTATGACTTGGTGTTCCCGCCGAAATCGCTGCCTGCTACATTTGTAGTGCCGCGTGACCGAGCTTTTTTTTCTCATTGCAACACGCTCCACCTCGTGTTTCTCAATAATGGCCAGCTATTTTTTATTCCAACTTTTTTCGTTTATTTATACGGTGTCAGACTTACTTCAGTTTTGACAGTTTTGACATTTTCAAGGTTGTCTTTTTCTTTTTTTTTCTTTGCTACTCTCTCTCTCTCTCTCTCTCTCTCTCTCTCTCTCTCTCTTTAAAATAGACATCCATTTACTGTTTCTTTTTTTTTTCTTGCGAAACTGATTTTCTCTCATTTTTTGTACTTCATTTTTCAGTAATGGATCATTAAAATCAAGTGTAAGCATTACTTTAGCTATATAGTTTCATGAAAATTTGACAAGTGTTCTTACATACACAAGCTATATCTTTAAAAGCTCAAAGTTCTTTTGCCTTTGCCGACACTGTTTTATGAATATAACATTTAGAGTTCGAATTCCTACTTATATGTCACATAAAAGGTATAATCGCAAAAAGAGTAAGCGATATCGCTTAATACTTTTGAAAGATTCGATTTAAATTGTGATTGTACCCAAAAGAAAAAAAAAATGAAACCATTATAAACGTTGTATTAATGTTATTTGATCCTTTATATTCAAATATTTTCGGCAATTAAAATATAAAATAAATATGATAATGAATAATATTATATATTATAAGCAATCATGATTTTTACATTATAGTATAATCTTTTCGGTATACCATAAACTTCCTTCCCTATATTTCAAGCTCCATATTAATAATTATTATGAAACCTTATAATAAGGTTGTTCGATTATTACATCATTAGAATGATTAAAAATATATAAAATATTTATCTTCGACATTACAAACCCTATATTTGAAAAAAATTACATAATATAAGCCAATGATAAATACTAACGGGCTTGTTTCGAAGTTTTTGCTAACGAATACATAAAACCTTATACTGAATGTCTACATAATACTGTACGGGTCTTCTATAATGAACACTAAATAGCTTTTCTTGTACTTTATATATATATATATATATATATATATGTATATGTATGTATAAAGTATATACAACTCAAAAATTTACGTGCGCCAAATTGCGGAGGTTGGTGATTAGTAACTTGATTTTGAGTTTCCACATGCACAGAATTGGTAATGTCGAAATCTAATGTGTTTGTTTGATTTTTTTTTTCATGTTTCAATTATTACAATAAAATACGTATATACTGTAACATATGATTTATATATTATGTAATAACTACTTTAAATAACATTTTAATTGAATGAAACTTAAATATTACATTGCAAATGCTTCAAGGCAATTGACACAGAATATACTAATAGAATGAATATAGTAAGTAATTATGTTCCAGCGTTTAATAAGCTACTGATATTAATTAATATTTACATAAATAAGTAGGTCATTGACGATAGATTTGAATGTGCAACTACGAGTTCAAGAATAGAAACTCGGCAAAAATTGTACATCTGCTTAATGTAAAATAATGGACATTTATATAAATGTTGGTGGAAATTCATTCTATAAATATACTAACGTAGGCATTGTGCATTCAATTACTTGAACTCTAAACGAAATAAAATGAAAAGGATGAAGTTGATAAGGTAAGCCAAGAAACGTACAACGAGCGCCTTTAACAAAGATTTCATGCTGCGAACGCGTGACCAACAGAATGTATTTGCCCCTTTTTGTCAAGGAATCCTTTGAGCGACAAAGATTATTTTCCTGCGCCTGCAAATGGGCCTTCCAGAAAGCTAAGTTAAAGAGTAAATATCCAACTGTCAGGCGTCGAGTCTCTCGCTTAACCTCGTGAAAAACTCTGTCCTCCCCCACTCCCACTCCCACTCTCTCTCTCTCTCTCTCACTCCATCTCTCTGAATCACTATACTCGCGCATGCACGCGCGTCGCTTCCTTCATCTCGCGAGCGCCAATTACAATCGGGAAATCGTTAAGGATCGCGAGTCCATTCTCGGCTACCGCTCTTGCTCAATTACCTCCTCGCGGCTCAGCCGAATGAGCAATTAAGCTCCGGGCGCCAGGCCTCGTCACTTCACTCGGCTTACGTGCCGAGCTTTGCGATCGATCAGACTCCTCGTGACTCGAAGTTGCCCTGGGCTATCGACGAATCGACGCTTGGCTTTTGACTGATCGCTTTCTGGTCCCGCTTCAGACGTTATCTCATCAACGAGATGTTTTCAGGTTGTACGTGGTATTGTATACGTGTGTTGCCTATATCTTGTCTCAATGCTAACCGTATTACACATATACTTTTAAATCCGTGACACTGCAGTTCCTTCATGTTACAGCATGTTAATTATGATATACCTTTTCTCTGTGTCTACGGTCACTCTTTTGCTTAAATTCTCATATAATTAATGTTATCCGAATATTTTCCAATACTTCTACATTCAGAAGTTTCCTTACATAACGAAATTCAAAGTCGCAGGCTTCCTGTTCTTCAATTAGATTTCATAAATTATATGATAAAATAATGTAATTTCATTTTTTAATTTTGGTGAGCCACATTTTATTTTATTTCCAAAATAGTCTCTTCCGCCTTTTCCTTCGTATATTTAGTCATATTTAATGAAAACTTAAAATAACTTATCCCTGCTCCCATAGTATATACTCTACTCGTTGAAATTCCAGTATTATTACATGCTAAATGTGAAGAAGTGTAGAATGAAAATCAAAGTTGTCAATTTTAACTTAAATTCAGGCTTACTTTTTAATTCCGAAATAAATACTACATAATATTAAACTTTCGCACAATTAAAAAGTTTATTTCATTATACATATACTTAAAGTAGAATTAAACTCGATACTTTCTTTTCTTGAGTTTATATATATACATATATATATATATATATATCTTAGTATACGAGGGGTCTCAGAATTTTAAATCTAATGATTGAATTAACTTAATACATTATTCTATGTATAAAAAATAGTCACAGCCATGAATTTTTATTATTCGAAGATTTAGATTCTTGTGCTTAATTTTTATTCATTTTTTTCATTTTTACTAAATTTAAAAGATATTCATTTTTTTGTTTGTATATATACATATGAACACAGCTGCAGTTAACTTTCATTTAATTATTACATTAGTTAGAAGCACAGTATTGGAACATTTACTAATTTTTAGTGAAAATGTTCCTACTAAATGCAAAAAAGATAATTTAATTTTATTCCAACTTTTTCAATACTTAAAATATTCATTATTAAACATTCTTGAGTAGCATTAAGTGACAATCAATATTAATAAAAATAATTGAATTTATTTATACTCGCATAGTTTGAAGAAAGTGGATTTTCAAAGCAAATTTATTTGCTTCAATAGAAACATTTTATAATTGGCATTATTTTATTATGATAAAAAAATTCATTTTATAAAAATATATTTATCTATATCTATATTTATCGTTATCGTTATCTATATTATTATCGTTATCTATATAAAAATATATAGATATTTTATTATTAATTCGAGACAACAATATATTTGGAAATTCTAAAAAATCAAGCATTTTTAAATATATATGTGCAATGTTCCACTTATATATTGAATAAATTTTCTAAAGTACGTATTATAATTTAGTAATTATTTAGTATTAGAAAGTTCGAGTCTCTGTTAATCACGAGGATCGCATTTTAATATTACATATAACTATTTAGTCTTGAATTAAAATGTCTTGCTCATGATCTTGAAGATAGGAAAATATATTCCGAGAATACAATAAAAGTAATTCTGGTAAAGTATAAAATCGTAATTTTATTTTTTATTACTAGATGAAAAGTATGTCAGTGTAATATATTATTTATAGAATTTTGTATTATAATAGTCAACTGCTTATGACTTATAGCTTGGGTATGAGTATCTTCAAATAACTAAATCGAATATGCGTTATCCAATTATTTATTACATGTGAGAGAAAATGTATCTCAAAATGAGGATAAATGATAATATAATGATGATATTATGTTAGATGTTTGGGACAACTATGACATTAATAATTGGGACAATATGACAATTCATTATTGTACTCAATTTGTGAAATGCCATTTCCTTTATGGCAAAATTTTCTTATATTCGTTGGAATATTTTAACGACGACAATAATAACAAAACAGAAACAAAAACAGCAATAGTAATAATAATTATTATTATGAAGTTAAAGTTAAAAAGGTTACTAAAGATGCTTATCGAGCGATATTTAACAACGTTGTTACAACATATTTGTATTTTAGTCTAATGTTCGCGAGTTCTTCGGTAGTGTATGTCCGCAGATAGTGGTGGTTCCAGGTGGTTCGGACTTCTCCTGGACTGGACACGTAATTACGGACACGGGACAGAAACTTTTTTTCCAAATTTGTTTCATAATGCGAGACTTGGTCACGTGAGCTCTTAAACTTGGCATCTAATGATCATATAGCCATACCTTACAAGTACAACACTATTTCTCTCTCTCTCTCTCTCTCTCTCTCTCTCTCTCTCTCTCTCCCTCTCTCTCTCAACACGTTGAGAAAGAACAAAGGAAGCGATAAGGAGGAAAGAACTCGTCAGAGCTTCTATTGTAAGATCTCCAACCAGCCGCCAACATTAAGGATCTGGTCGATTTAATCCAAGAGTCGCATTAATTCTCGTTACGCGTAAGCGCCTTCGAGCCCACCCCCGACCAGCCAAGGTCGTTGTTCGCCGAAAGAAAGCCAGCTGCTCCACGTCCGAATAGCCCGGCCATATCCAAGGGCCGGTCCTTCAGTTTTTCCAGCCGCCGACCAGAGGACGTTAACCCACGCGCCGGCGCGGCCGCATGCGCCAAGGATGCGGAGTACGCCGGCAACCTCTCGCTCCCACCCTGGCGGCGCTGGAAGCCCACATAACGGAGCTGCTCCATGTGCTTGCGCCTCGCCGCAGTCGCGCTCCCGCCGGCCCGCAACGTCCGTCGGGGACTGGCTCCCGAGTTACGACCGAGTCTCCCGGGGGCGATGTGCGCCGAGCCTGAGGGGGAGCTGCTGCTGGCAAAGACCCGCTCGCGAATCCCAGCAGTGGCGAGGTGTTGCGCGCTCGCCGCTCTTTAATCCGGGTACCGATGCCCGTGGAGGGACTTGATGAGAGAGAGAGAGAGAGAGAGAGAGAGAGAGAGAGAGAGAGACAGAGGAAGAGAGTACGGGGAGGTTCGTGAGCGGAGATCAAATTAGGAAGTGCGTAACGATTGGCTCGAGGCTAATAAACCGTACGGAAGTATTTAGCAAATGTCGTGTTAGCCCCCCCCCCCCCCCCCCCCCCCCCCCCCCTCCCCCCCCGCCGCCCCCCCCGCTCCCTTTCGCCATCCCAGTGGGGGCAGACCAAACTCGTACGTTCAAGTTGCGGTCACGTTGCTTATAACTACTAACCGAAACTCATTAGAAGGCTTTTGTTATTAATGCCAAGTGGTCGGTAATAATCGGTCGCTGATTTCTCGTGGCATTTTTTGTGGCGAAACTTTGTGTTTTGAAGCGCCGAAGCGCAGCCATCGAGCGCCCAGGTACTTGCAATTCAACGAAAAGAAAGTGAGATTTATATGTCGTAAGCGGAAGAGATCGCTTTAAACTTGGTAAATGCCCACTGTGTCGTGAGAATGAGGTGACATATCCGCCGTAAGAAATTGCCGCATAATAAGTTTCGCCGTGGAGTGAAGAAAGAGCACGTGGTCGGAAGGGAGAGCGTAAGGGAAGCGGACGGGATCGGGAAGACTTCGCGCGTATTATGAAAAGATTCGTGGGAGAAAGGTGTAAGGCTGCCGATGCGGAAGTCATCGTCATTGCGGAAATTCCCCGGGGACGATATTCGGCCGTGGGCGGGGAGCTCCGTGGGGGTGGCCGGAGGTCAGCGAGAGGTAGAGCGATATAATCAGGGGGCCATTGTGATGCGTCGAGGCGCGCGATCATCGGATCCGGCGAGCTGCCAAGCGGACGTAGGAAGCTGTAATCGAGGTTAGTTGCCACGCCGTTTATATACGTGCCCTGTGCTCTCAGTGCCGATGTACGTGTAGGTGCGCGCCGTGCTTTGGATTTGAGCTCTTGACCTACGCCACGCACCCGTCTCCCTCGTACATTGGCTATTGTACGGGAGATAAAAATAAAACTATGGAGATCGTGCATTAGTGGTGCTCCACGATGCTCGCGACTTTTCTCGTTCACTCGCATTTCACACGATTAGGCTGCAGTATCCATTGGTAATTTCTCGCTTTTAATACGTTCCCTTGGTAATTATGAAAAATATAATATATTGCTAGATGCACGGTAAGTTTTCCCGTTCGTTTCGTAAATCCCACGTATATATTGAATTTTCAAAATCATTCGTTAGAAAATTGTATGCAGTATGGGTGGAAAATTTATTAAATTATTTCAAGCTCGGGGGATAAATTCTTCCCGACCAGTGCCCATTACTCATTACGAATTACCTAATGTTCTTAATGCCTTTCAAGATAACCAAGTAATCAAGCAACTTTTCTTGATAAGCGCATGATAAGACAGATCATTCGTCTTTTGCTTTTATTCTAATACTGAAAATTTTTTTCACGCAAGCATTAAGAGAATCGAAAATAAACTTTCACTTGTACGCATCTTTATACATGAAATCTTACGCGTACAAAAACTATTTTGTATTCCCAATAATTATTTCAAAAGGTATTTATTTTTTCTTTTTGTTTTTTTATTGTTTTTGATTATTTCGTTTATTTTTTTTTCGGATCGTATCAATTGTCATTAAAATATTATTGCTTAGTGTTTTCTTACGTTGATTTAAGAACAAGATGTAATAAAAATTTTAAAAAAACGAAATTTGAACTAATTGTTTTTTGGAAAAATATTTACATTTTATAAACAGAACTCATAGGAAAATTAATCAAATTTTCTTGAAATAGGTAAGCTATAATAAAATTATGAAAGTGCGTAAAAAATTTATAATCAAAAAGTAATTCCATAGTAGAGATTTTTTGTAGTTGAGGTTCTTTTTAGTTGAGTTTTTAATAGAGATCTTTAAAATTATTTTCACTTTCATATGATATAAATAAATAAATATAATGCCAATACACTAATGTGTACATATCGCAAAACAGAACATCTCTAAATAATGTCAACTTTATTTGAAAAATCAAAATAAATGTAATGGTATAATAATAAATTTTTATTGAAAAATCAGCATGTATATATATATATATATATATATATGTATATGTGAGGCATTAATTATTTGAAATTACTTTTTATAAGAAAATAATAATCTCACCGATTGAATTTATTTTTAGGAAAAACGAACTTCTTATACTTCCTTTTTTTTTGCAAGTTTTAGCACATTATGCAGATATAATTTACATCCTAATTTAAATAATATAATATTTTCATTCATTATATTTCATTTTTTTTTTCTAAAAATTTAACAATATCTAACATCATTTAATATCGTTAGTATATTCATATCGGTATAAACAAAATATTGAAAAATATTTAATCGATTTATCATCCGATATCATTATAACTAATAACAGCGATTATGAAAACTTTAAAATTTTTAACGGAACTTCATCTAGTTTTTTCGATAGGCAAGATAGATTACATTCAACCGAACTCTATGATTTCATTAAACGAAATTTTCCATGTACATCAGATGCTGGAATTTCATTTAAATGTACTCTTATCATAGAATAAATTGATTATCTTTCGAAAGCGCAAAGTAATTATAATGTTTTTCTCTATAATATTTATGAAAAATCTTAAGTATCATCATGAATTTTGCGATTTTTTAATATTTAATTCTCTATCTTATTTTTACATTAATAAATATTAATTTAAAAAAAGTACTAATATTTTTTATTTTATACTATAAAGAATTATGAACGATGTGTATTTGCAATGCAAGTATATATTGAAATATTATATGAGTATGTATGAATATGAAAAAGATAATTTAAAATATCAAATTTTTATTGTTACTCCTTTATTTACACTTTTGCAGTAACATATTAATAAAAAAAAAAAAAAAAAAAAAAAAAAAAAAAAAATTAATCAATCATATTATATTCGTACTTATTAAAATAAATTTTCAGTTGTTTTCTTTTATTTACGGTAGATCTAATTTTTATTGTTATAAGTATAAACAAATATATATATATATATATATATATATATATATTTATCATTTAAATTTAGAAAAAAATTCTAGTAAAATTAATGAATTGCATCAATTTGTTATCAAACGAGATCGAAATTGTGCCCAGACGTAACAAAAAGTTACGATTACAATTAGATGACGTGCGTTTTGATGAAAAAGAAAGTTTATCAAATATTATAGATAGAATAATAAGAATAAATAGAATAATCGGAAGATCATTAAATATTTATAAAAGTTTTCAATAGAAATAAATAATCTTATTATTATAACATTCATAGAAGTTTCTTGAAAGAACAAATTACAACTGTTTTGTCTAACGAGTAAATTCGACATTTGTCGGTTACAATTAAATGTGAACATAAAATATTAGTCGGTAAAATAATTCTTCCAGACTAAATAATATATTTATACTATTAAAATAAATACTAAATACTATTTGTTATAAAAAGTCACAAATACATTCATATTTTATAATTTATGATATTTCATTACACAAAAATCAATAAGATAATTAAATGTTTTCGAAAATTCGTAAATAAAGCGTCATTTATGTACTATCGCAGAAATATTTTATTAAGTAATTGTTGGTTTAAGATAAAAAAATTAAATTACGAAAACTGTATGCGTACATTTATTTTATAATAATACCAAATCTGATAGCCAAATAAACACAATGAAAAATTTTTATTTAGTTTCGAAGTCACAATTCAGTTTAAAAAGTGATTTTAACGTGTTTTTTTTTCAACTTTTCACGACTGAAAAGATTTTACTTAAAGCCGAACTTGAATAAAGAATATAGAAACTTTTTACTAGAGAAGCTAAAAAAAGTAATTTTTTAATTTTTTTGTTGTTGTCGTTTTTTAAAAAGAAAATTTAGAAATTAGACAGAGTGATGTGTTAGATGAACCAAATTTCAGTGAAATACGATGCATTTTATACAGTTTTTTTTTGTCTGAAAGAAATTCAAAATTTCATTGAAATTTCTATTTCTATATTTTTTTTTTTTTTTTTTTTTTTTTTTTTTTTTTTTTTTTTTTTTTGAACATAATTGCAGTGGTAAGAAGATTTCTACAAATGAAATATAAAATTACATAAATTCAATATTATGGCATATAATATAACGTGCCAAGTGTAATATCACATTTTAAAAAAATTAGTAAAATTTATGAATTTTATATTCGGAATTTAGAAAAACGAAGCGTTATTTTTTGCACGAACTTTTGTTTTCATATGTAAAATTTAGTTTTATCGCTAACAATAAATCAGGGTCAGAAATATTTATTAAATTTTTGCAAAGCATATGAAGAATATGAAAGAGTATTATTGCCTATCGTTGTTACATATATGTAATCTTCCACTGCTGCAGCCAACTTTCTCGTTCATTTCGGTTCAATGCGTTGATAGATCTTCTGCGTCGATAGTTGAATAAATTATCGATCTAATAGTTTATATAAATTACACTCATTCTCCATATCCAATTGCAGACACTTGTGCCCTAATATATATGTGTATGTGCTAACTTTGCGTATTGCTTTAATCAAGAATAGTCTTTGTTTCTATGTTTATATGTTGTGTTTATATTCCTCTTTGGTCCAGAATTATCATGGAGTTGTTGAAAGCATCATTCAAGCGTATAAATCACGGCGCTCATCTTTCGATGCCAATCGAATTGCCTGCAAAACTGCCTGCTAGTGGCGTTTTTTTTTCGTCTCCCTTTTTTTCAATAATTTCTCAATACGTCGACTCGAATTTATCGTAGCAGAGCCTCGACATTTGCATCGTTGGCCAATTCTTCCAATTAACAGTATTTATTAAAGTAGGTCACTTTCAACGGCCATTGTGTCGTCGATGTCATTACCCAGGGTTACGCATTTCATGCGTCGTCATCAGCTGTACAGTGATGTGGCTAATTTTCTTTTCATAAATTTTACTTTCTTATAAAATTCCTTCCCGTTGTATTTTAGCAAAGTTTTTTTACACATTGCCCATAGAGCTCAGTATATGTTCATGGAGCGAATTTATGCTATGACGACTTCACCTTGTGTGCGTATTACCTCGCTTATAATTATTATTAATTTATTTATTATCTATTATCTATTATCTATTATCTATTATCTATTATCTATTATCTATTATCTATTATTATTATTATTATTATTATCATTATTCGAGAAGTTTTAGAATTTTATAAATTCAGATTTCTGTTATACGATCTATATAACGTATTATACGCTACAAATATAATTTTCAATGTTAAAACGTCTTAGCTTATTTATTTAACATTTATTCAATAGAAATTTATGAAATACAAGCATAGGTATTTTTTCGGACGTTAATGAGACATTCCATTTAGATATTTAGCTCTAGTTTTGGACTAGATATACATGTATCGGAACATATATCACACGTACATATGTCACATATGCATATTTCTTTGTTGCAAATTTGATCGTTGACTTAATAGAACAACCATTGTAACTTCTTGGGTCTTTTCACTATTAAAACGTAATTCGTCACTATAAATTTTGTATACGCATGATATTCAATATTTTTCTTCGTCATTATCAATGATATCTTTAAAATTGCACTATAATGATTATTTTATTAATTTGTCAAAATGATTTTGTCCTTAATATCGCATCTCTTAAATTACATTGTTTCTAATAATTCCAATAATAATAATACTAATAATAATAATACTAATGTATTTATTTTTATTTTTAATTTTTTCTCATCTCATATTGAAGTGCCGAGCAACTTATACAAATATTATTATTGATTTGTGTTTTTGTATTTGTTGATGTATTTTTACATCGACTTGCCGGTTTAATACAATTATTTTATTATATAAATATCTTACCTTCGTTTAATAAACTAAACTATAATTGTTTCTAGTAATATTTCAGAAATTAATTCTTTTATCGATACATAAATAGTAGTCATGTTTTTCATTCTTTCTATATGGACTCAAACAGTTTTTAACAGTATGATTTATTTTCAAAAACATGTACATACTAGTGGATATTCGTACACACGCGCGCATGCACCCACGCACCCACTCACACACGCGCCCACGCGCATGCACACTTACATACGCACGCGCACACGCACCAAAGCACCCACGCACCCACGCACACTCGCAAGCACGTGCACACGCGCCAGCGCACCTACGCATACACGCGCGCACGCGCACACGTGTGCACACCAACATACGCACGCGCACACGCACCAAAGCACCCACGCATCCACGCACCCACGCGCACACGGACCAGCGCATCTACGCACACACGCGCGCACGCGCACACGCACCAAAGCACCCACGCACACTCGCAAGCACGAGCACACGCACCAGCGCACCCACGTACACACGCGCAGACGCACCCACGCACCCACGCATGCACACATACATACGCACCTCGCACATAAACATGGTATTTTTCTCGAATCGGTCTTGCCTATAATGTCACATATATTAAAAAATTTTCTTTGCTTTCAGTCCAATAAAGTATTTTAAATATACGTTATTAGCACTTTTCTTTATGACTAATCTCTTTCACTATAAGCAAACTGATTTGTCATTATCTTTTATTATCACTATTATTACTTTAACGAATGATTTCTTAATTTAATAATGAATAGAGTACCCAGAACTCGTAAACAGTTGTATAACATTTCATCTCTACTGTTACAATATCTTTTCGATTCACATTATCAATTGGTTATTTTAGTTTAAGCTTAAAATTACTATTATTTCTTATATTTTGATTAGCGTATCTCTGAATAATATTACTCATGAATTCTTCTACTCTATAATATTTGTATTAATTTTCAACAATATTCGTTTGTGCTGTTAAAGCGAAGGAATGCTGCATGACACGAAGATTGCCAACATTCTACGAACTTAAGTACAAAACAGATTTACTCAGAGTAATGTATCGTATCATTTAAGCTCAGTCTTTGTTATACAGTTAACATCAAGTGTTATTACAATTAAGCTCTGTAAATATATTATAAATAGAACATACGGAATCATCATATTTCAAAATTAGTTGCGAATCTAATATTCCATTCGCATAATTTTTTATTTCCTCATATTCTGTAGCTCTACGAAATCTAGCATAGTTTTTTGTATTTTGCTCATGAGATGAATTTAATTCACAATTGCTTTCTGCATGTATGGGAGCAAGTATCCAGAGAATCTATTTATGATTATAGCTTTGCTAAATACATCAACACTTATCTTAGCAGAGCTACTTAATTTCGACAAACAAATGAAGTTTATGAATAAATGTATTCCTTTTTTTTTTTTTTTTTTTTTTTTTTTTTTTTTTCCCCACACATTCACGACTGACTATTACCTATTACTGACTACTACCAAGTAAAAAAACATTCGTAATAATGACATTTAACTGTTTAAAAATGTCGTCTCGTATTAAACTAATTTTGTCTACTTATACGTAATAAATAATTCTCCTCTTTCAGCATACTGTGACGAGTGTAAGTAGTGCAGATGGCTGTCCTGCCTCTCCTTATCGCATAGAACGATTGCTTCTCTCGTTGCGAATCACTTCCCCGTACTAGCTCGTGTCGTTTAATTCACCGGAGTCTCAAAATGGCACTTTAGATTCCAAATCCCCGTACATGAATACTCAAGGGATGGCAAAATTACAGTTACGTACGAGCAGTACCTTAATAACGATATAATAACACTGGATTCAACACTTATTCATTCAGTCTAAAATATCGAGTATCTGGAACATTAGGATAAAGGATTAGAAGAAATTATAATATTTTGATATTATAATGAATTAAAGACTCTTTACACTTTACCTAAACCTATTGTGAATACTGAGCAGGAGCACAAATTTTGTCATTGTATTCTATCTTATATTTGTTTGTTTGCTTTTTCGTTTATTATTTAATCGTAGAACGATCATCCCAAAGTCTCTATTTAACGATTTTTATCTTAATTAATGCCTTAAAATTTTAAAATCAATTAAAATTATCTAGAAACAGCTGAAAATAATGGAAAGAAAGCGAGAAATTTGTAATTAATTCATTCTCTCTCTCTCTCTCTCTCTCTCTCACGCTCTCATTCTCTATTATTATTCTATATTAAACTGTATTACATAATATGAATCTTATTTACCTTTATATATTTCGGAAATAGTTATTACATTTAATTAATAATTGTCAAAAATTTTACAAAGAATTGTTAACATAATATAAAAAAAAAAAATGAGATAGAGACGGAGGATTTCCATGAAAGAAGAAAAAAATTACAATTTCGTTATTACAGCCCTTTCTTCATCCTTTAAAAACAGAAGCTTTTAGGGCATACTTGTTTCTTTGTTCTGCTTCGTTTATCTCTTTCTATTATTCTCAGTTCATTGAAGGGCTGAATTATTACTCAATTGTGGTAAAGGCGTATTAAACGTGCGAAACAGCTGTGCCATTGCATAACCTGGCGTAAAGACATGGTTTTTTGATTTTCCATGCGAATAATTTTGTTCGTTGAGTTCGCTTGATTTGTTACTCTAGCAAACAAATAACCCAACGCGAGGGCATTGCAAAAGGAAAATCGAGTAATTATTAATCAATCCTTTTTGTAATAAGTTATTCATATTTATGATGATTTATTGTTAAAATAATAGTCCACTAAGAATTTAAAAACTATGCATATGTTTGTTGGAAATTTCGTGTGTTGGATGGAATCGAACGATCGAACTTGTGGAGAATAATGTAAAATGACGTGTACTTTGTTATGTAATAAGTTGTTGAAGATTTGTTTAATAAATTATTTTTACTTTATTGTCACAATAATATATAATATATTTTAAGAAAAAACAAAACAAACATGCATCATAATTCATATTAATTTATTATTTATTACGATTATTATTATTTTACATTATTTGCTAATATCAAATTTATTAATAATAATTAATAAATTTATATTATAATATACTAATTCTTATTTCAATGTTGTATATTAATAAATAATTATTATATAATTTCATTATTATAACGTCTAACTATTATTCATGTTATTACATTTTCGATTGTTATTACTATTGTTCAATACAGTTATTCAATTGTTCGAATACATTATTGATTTAACGAAGTTTCTATAAATTCGATTAAATTATCAAAATAATTTTGCTACTATTATTATTCTACCTAGATCTATCTAAACTCTATATACTATTATTGATCACTAGTATCTCAAATAGAATTAAAAATTTTTTTAAAGCTTTGCCACAGCATAAACAGAGAAACGTGATTTAATAAGTTTCCGAAGCGTGAAAGCATCTCAATTCAAGTGGGGAATATTTTTTTTCTTATCTCCTGCTCCTTTGTCTCTACTTTTGGTATTGATATTTAAATAATTCAGTTAATTATTATTTTTCATGTATCTATAGAAATGTTGCATATAAAGCATTAAGTACGTAATACAACTTCCTTAATTAAAATTATTTTTAAACTTTATTATATTTAATGTTTATTTCTTTTTAATTTAGTCATAAATTTTTTAATTAAATTGCAAATTAATTATCATCCATTAAATCGCAGTTGCTAAACGCATAAGGAAAATATGTATAAAGTAAGTGATGATAGTAAGTAGGAAATAAAACGAGTAATTTCAAGTGTAGAGTAACCGGAATACATAATTACAACTTCATATATGCATTAGTTGAATAAGTACTTATTATATTTTCGATTTCATAGCTCCGATTAAATGTTTTATCTCATAATATTGAAACATATTTTTATTGAATGTTTATGCATTACGTACAATGTAACCTAAATAATCAACGAATGTAGCATTGCATTTCTGACTTCATATTCTCTAAATAAAATAACACTTTAATTAATGATATATATATTTTTTCTAATAAATTTAAATACAAATGGGAAAAAAAAGAAAAAATAATTAAGTATCAAGCGATAAAAAAGGCATGGAAGTGATCATAAATTTAAATATAAATTATTTTACAAGATTATTATACTTAAAAAAAAAAATTACCATTTAGTATCGTTGTAATAGAAAATTTTCAATTTCATATTCTTTCAAATTTTGTCTTCTTTCAATATAAATTACTTTAATTGAAATCAAATATTCTTATACAAAATATTTTATACTTAATATGATATTCGTCAATTGGCTTCATAGAATTAAGCTCAAAGAAGAGAGTAAATCCATCCGTCATTTCAAGTGGTTTTTCAATACTTTTACAATGATTTTCAAGATTTAAGTCTCGAATATCGAATTCTTCGAGGAAGTAATGGAAGACCGGGAGAAGTAAGTGGAAAAACATTCGATCCTTCACCAAAGTCATTATCCTCGAGGAGCACCGTTGTTGAGACACGTTGGCCGGCAAGCGTTTAAGTCAAAGATCGTCGTTAACATCATTGTCGTTGTCGTTATCGAGGGACGTCGAGATTTTAAGGAATTCCGTTCCTCGAGCGCACTTGCTCCGATGGCAACTTCCTTTAAGATATATACAAACGTTGTTGGCGAAAAGCTAGTGAAGAAAAGAGAAGACGCACGCGTTCAGCTATGAACATAATCGAACGTATAAAATGAAGCGGTTTCATAAATAAACTCACACACATACACACACAAACAAACAAATAAGCAAACAAATAAACAAACAAACAAACAAACAAACAAACACAAACAAAAACACAAACACAAACTTAGATACGTGATTGTTGAGACACATACTTGATTCTAATATTTTTGTTGAAATCAATATTTGATGCATAATGTATTTGAAATATTTTCTATAATACCTTACTTTCTCTCCTTATGCATTTGCGCAATATATACACGTTAATATATATATATATATATATATATATATATATATATTAACTATTAATATATATATGTATGTATATATATTTTGCTAATTGTATTAATTAATAGATAGGTGAAATTTCTTTTTGCCGAATTGGTGAAATAACGTGAATTATATAACGACAATGTATATGTATTTAAATAAATTAATTTTTATATTTTAATAAGAATGCATATTTAGTAAAAGAATCTAATTTAGAAAATACTATTATTATTATTATTACTGCTTATGAATTAAATAAAAATAGAAAGAATTCTTTTGTTAAAGGGCAGAAAACCATTTTTCGATTAAATTTATATGTTTTTTTGTTTTTTTTTGTAATTTGCGAAAATTGTGGCAATTTCAAAAAAGTTAAAAATAAGCAAAACATTAACTTTTAATTTGATAAGCTTTAAATATTATTTGATTACTTTACTCGACTATTTTCATATGCCATTCAGTTCTTAAAGCATTAAGTGCAACTATAAATAAATATTCATGCAATTTAATATTTAAAAACTATTGAGCATTAAAATGAGAATGCGATCTTTATAATAACAAAATAATCAATTTTTAAGAAAAATTTCATAAAATATTTAAGTAGAAGCATGAAATAATATTATAAAACGAAGTATAGACGTAACTGTAATTATGTTGTAAATGAATTTGTATGATCTGAATTTTTATGTGGATAGAGCAACATTCGTGTTATCGTCATGTATACGTAATTAATGAATTGAAAAGTACATTTTATGTAAGTTGGTAGTAGAATATGACTGCAATGGAATGGCTTTGCAAGTAAACGAATTATTAGTAGAAGACAGTACAATGAATCGAAGTGATGTTTAAAGCTTTTCATAAAATTTTGAAAACTGAATTCAGTTTATTTTTAGATAATTTAAAATACTATTCTGTAATATAATAATAAGTTAAATTTTTATCTTCATTGTTGATTAAGAATTTTGATAATCTCGAGCTTAATTGATAAAATGGCCCTACTTTATTAGTATATTAATGCAAGTATGTGTGTAATGTATATGTTGCATGCAAGTTATTAAGCCTTTGTTCAATAATATTTTTAAAATTATTCGAAATAAAAATACATAATACGTGACTTAAATCTCACGAAATAATCTACGTGTACATGAGCGATATTTTTTCAATGTAAGTTGAAAAAAAAATTTGAAAAATCTTTGTTTAAAATTTATATGGAATTACTTTTGTATTTAACGAGATATTAAATAAAATGTAAAATAAAATTTCCACAAAAAGAATATAGAATTAAGCTCAGCTTTCACGAAATAACGTGAATAATTAAAATTTTTTTTTTTGTTTTTTTTTAACATTTAGAATTACGTATTCATTATTTTCCCAAATCAATATTTATCAATATTGAAAATGTGTATATGTGACGAAACATGAAGTTGAAACAATTATCATGGATTAATAGAGATTAAAATCATGGTGATATTGTAATTGTAAATATTATTATCATGCAAAAAAATTGAACATTAAATAAAAGATTTTCTTACAATGTTCTATTTTTTTCCTCTCTCAAACATCGCTCGAAAATTTTGAAAATAATCATGAATAATTTATAGGACATGTAAGAGATATCTATCATAATTTGAAGAAGTATTCGAATAAAGCGTTGGGAAAGCTTTATTGTGTCTTCAAGCTGTCTTCAAGCTGATACCTTTTATAACAAAAAGTACATAGATTCGAATAATAAATCGTAGAAATAGCGTCGCGAAAGTAGACCTTTTCTTTTTAAAGTCCGGACAAACGCGAGACGAAATTGGCTGCTTGGTAAACTCCAGGGGACGTGACCCAGCCCAAAGACACCACGCAGGATGCATTCGAAGGTCTCCGTAATATCCTTGCGTCGCGGATAAAGCGACTCATCCCTGTCTATGCCTGCAATGACCCCACTACGTGCATTATTAGCCTCTCATCCCGTTCGCTTTAATTATGAGTCTCGAATGGTTGGAGACTGCTTTGTCTGCCCGCTCTGGCTCTGGGACTCGGCGAATTTCCCTAGGACTCGGCGGAGGTGCTGCTTGTAAATGATGTTTGCACTTTAAGCTCATGGAGCTTAAATATTCTCCGAATGACATTCCCAATGAATTCGTACTTTATGGCTCGATTCATAATGTATGCCGGAATGCTCGTTTTGCTCTATAGATTCGTATAGGAAATTTATGTAGGACGTATAGTAGCTGCAACAGCGTACGCTCCCAGGATTTGGGAATGATTATATTTTTTAAACAGATTTCTTTTGTTTTGTTTTTCTTTTTTTGCTTTTGATATATAAATGTGGCAATGTAAAAGCTTGGATACTTTTATATTGCCTTGAATATTGTTAAGAGGGAAAGATTTTTTTTTTCTCTTTTCTTTTGTTAAACAAAAGGCTCGTGGCTTTAAACGATCTTGTGTCGCGAGCCAGGAACATTACGCTTTGGCGAATAAGTCCAAAGGAACAGAACAGGATAGTTGTAAAGATGGAGAAAATTAGGAATGACGCGACGTTGCAATTGATGTCAATGGTAATTGCACTTTAAAGACGTAATGCAATGGTAATAGTTCGATGCTAATGGTAAACGATTAAGTTAAAGCTTTGGTTAATTGGATTGATTAGATGTAATATCGAAGGACGTCAAAGTTGACGCTCCATAATTCGTAGCGTGAATTTCTGTTTTATAATTGGCATTAGCAGGACTTAATTAAACACTCAATCATCGTGCCTCTTCGAGCATCTTGAAGGAAAATTGCAATGAACCGCGATATTAGTGAAACACCCGCTCGAGGCACATTTGCCCAAAAAGGTGCTCACTTCAACAACTATCAGTGAGTACTCTTCTTCTGCCTACCGGCACACCCAACTTCATTCTACTCGCATTTTAAACGAGAGGCTTACTCAAGACTCCCACTCGCTCACTCACGCTCCTTTCAAGCGACTCTCCCGCTTGTTCCACGTGCCCTTTAATTTACCCTGTCGTACCGCACTTCACTCCACTCCACTCGGGACGTTGTAACTCATCTTTATCGCCCTCCGGAACACCGTGAGCGTCGCCACGCCTTGATGCGGCGCATCATAGCGGCCGGTGCGTGCGATACCGAGGGATTATGCATGTACGGAGCCGTGTTCACACAAGGGCCTGCGAACGCTTATTTACACGCGGGCTCTCTGAGATTTTCGACCCTCTCTCTCTCTCTCTCTCTCTCTCTCTCTCTCTCTCTCTCTCTCACTCGGCCGCTTACTTCTCCGTAGCCGCAATGTGCCCCTGCTGTTCGCCCGGTGTTCAAGGCATTATGATAGCTGGCTTCTTAATTACCTAGCAAGCATTGTCGGTAAAAAGTTAGAGTAAATTACATAATTATTTGAAGAAATTGTTGATATACGAGCTTTATATGTGTTTTATAATTTCGTAGTTGTGAATTGTACTTTTCTATTTAAGTAATTTCTGTCCCGATAATATTTTACACGATGCACATTTCAAACGAGCATTTTTGTGCCGCACGATAATCGGGAACAAAATTTGCTAAACTTCATAGCGATATTATTTGCCGAATGAGCAAAAACTAAGGAAAAAAGAAATTTTTTTTTATTGCCTCGTGCAATCTGCGTACTGGGCAACTTGAAAAAGTGCCATGAAAGTTTAATCATTTGCATGTGGCGGTGTGTGTCTGTATAATTTTAACTGCATTTCATTTGAATTCTCTATCGGCTAAAGTGACCATCTACAAGAAAAAAAAAAAAAAAAAAAAAAAAAAAAAAAAAGAACTAAAACTTATGTTTATGTATAACATTTTTTATTTAATTACCTACTATTTTGTATTATAAAGGGAGAAAAAGATTCCGAAAACGTTGAATTTTCTGAAAAACTGGAAATATTTATGTAAATGAACAGTCTCCTGCAAATGCTTGTTGCAATAATATTTAACGCTACAAATATTATAATTGCATTTGAAGTAACCTTTTCCGAAATATAATTGTTAAGAAAATTTAATTCTAGAAATTTAGCTTTGAAAAGAGTCAACACTTCAAGTAAGTGCAACTTTTTAATTTTTTCATAAATTCTAAAACAATGAACTAATCTCATTGGAATATCATTTACGTTTATGCAATGTTTTATATTGAAAGAAAAATGGAAAATATTGTTATTGCCATTTTCTCTATCGACGATATAAAGAAAATAGGATCAAAAGATTAAATTATTACGAATGCTTGCAAATCAACAAAGCCATTTGGTTCTTGCACGTGCGGCGTATCTTGTAATATTTACTTAAATATTGTAAAGTTACAAGTCACTTTGTTTGTTATTCAAAAAATGTTATTCCTCAACTTGCAGTGACGTATAGTATCCTTAACTTTTATCAGAGTTCAAAATTTCGCACACATACAATCTCGCATCGCCCAAACATTTTTATTAAATATAAAATAAAATAGGCTGCCACTCATTTTTATTATTATCATTATTCTTAGCATTATCGTAGTCATTGTTGTTGTTATTTTTATTATAATTGATTAGATTATAATTTTATAATTTTATAATTTTATAATATTATAATTTCATTAAAAATAAAAAAAAATATTACTGTTTTTGTAAAGTTTTACATGTACTATGAAGTAAGAAGAAATAAGCCTGAATAATCATGGGTATTTATTGCTTTTGTAATTAATTATATCAATTATACAATTCGGACAACATAGAAATTCGTATAATATAATTTAACTTTCATATTATCTAACAAAGTTATTATTAAAAATATTATCGTTTGCAATAAAATAATATATACAGCAATAAAAACAAAAACATCAACAACAAATACAAAAAAAAATATATAATTTAAAAAATTTTAATTTTTATTATCAAAAGACTCATCTGAAAAGAATCAGATCAAAATTAACAAAAATTAAATTCCATGCATGACTTTGAGCAGTAAAACATAATGGAAAAAGTTAATTACTAAATTTAATATGGATACATATAATTATCTAAACATGAATATTTTTTTATTCACATTCATAATGAAAGGACTTATATACGTGACTCTATTCAACTCTGATAAAACAAAAATTTAATTTTATAATTTTTTTTTTTACACATTTTATCATGTAAAACATGTAAATTTGTTTGTAGTAATTGTAATATTATTCAAATGTAAGCTAATAGAAATTGAAAATGGAAAGAAGAGATATTTCTGGTTTAAATATGTAATATTTTACTAGTTTCTTAGCATCAACGCAATTTCACAGCTGGTGATTATTGTCATTATCATAATTAAGCGATTTTTAAATAAATTCCATGCTATAAGTTTTGGAAAATCACCTGTAAATAAATATTGTGTGCATGTAGCCACCGATTAAAAAGACTTCCCATATCCACAAAGAAAACCAGTTAAAAAGTTGGATCTGGAGATTAAAGAGAATTACTTTGTGCGTCGATTATCAAACGCCGTTCCTTCTATTTAACCGACAGTGGCAAGGAGACAAAAGATAGAAATACACGCGACAAGAGCTTTGTGACGATGGTGTCTTTGATGCCAGCCTCGGTGTAATTATATTAGCAAGAGACAAACATTGTACCCCTCTTACAAGTATATTGATTGCTTCAGAGCCACAGCTACTTAATTGTTTAAATACTATTGCACGCGAATGACTTTATCTTTAAGGACAATGGGATCGCATTAAAAGATGAGATCGGCAATATATGACATTCAAGGGAGTATAATTATGACAAGACAGCATCAATTTATCTTATTGGAGATGATTAAAAAGATACACCAAGATTCTATACGAAGGGAATAATTCTATTAAGAATAAGTTTTTTTTTAAATTGGCACGTGTTTATCTCTATAATAAAATATGCCATGATTTTTAATGTTTACGATAGGAGATAAATGAAAAACTTTATTTCTCCCTCTTTTAATGATAATCATTATTTCTGGACAACGTTGATTTTAAAAATATTCTGATATAATTAACCTCTAAAAATTGATTCTACAGTCCATATAATAATGTTTAAAAACAAAAAAAAAACAAAAAATGAATATTTTAAGTTCGTACACACTCGTATTATATAAATGAATGATTCAAGTAAATATTCCAACTGTATAAAATAATAGTTTCTTTAAGAATAAAAGGATAATAAATTCGTTTGCAGAAATACATTTGGAATATTAGAAATTATTATTATGGATTATATATTAATAAATATCAGATTATTTAACATTTCCAGAAAGATTGGCACAATACAACAAAAAAAAACATTCGACAAAATTTTTACCAAGTTATAAAATAATTATTAAAGGAGCTAAAAGGTATTGTGATTTAAATGTTTTCTGAGAAACTTAAATTTATTAATAAAATTTAACAAAATAGTATTTTATTCAAGAAGCAATGCAATACCAAATAATAATATTGTTTACCAAATCAAAGATAATCGTTTTAATTTTAATAAACATATTACAATATTATTTCATAAATATAAAATAATATCTTTTTTTTTTTTTTCAATTTATAACGGATAAAATATCACATGATTTTTATTTAATGAATATTGCGGTGAAAATTATTATATTAAAAAAATATAGTGAAAAAAGAGAGTAGAGCCAGGAGTAAAGAAAAACAAAAATCAATTAACTAATACGTATTTTATTTTTCAAATCTTTTATTGGAATATTTTTTATTGTTATAGGCATTTAATCTTATTATTTGAGTGATAAATGTTACCGAAGAGAAGAGCAAATTAGGATAAAATCAGGACATTCCATAGAACATTTATCTAAATATTATTTCTTTTTATAAATTGAAATATTCAACAGTTATTGACAAAATGACAATAAATATTTGTTCCAATAAATATTTGTTCCAATTAATATATTGAAACTTTAGAATCTAAATAAAAACAACGAATTACTTATTGAGAATTACTAATATAGTAATAATTATTTGATAAAATATTGATAAGGCTATATGTAGATGTTTAATAATTTTCTTTTTAAAATAAATTTATTTACATGAATTTAAATATTTAAATTCCATGTGAGAAATCTATAATCATAAACTTATATATAATAATGTCAGTCTTACAAAATTGTAACAGGAAAAACATGAGAATTTATAATAGCTGTATAAAATTTTAACATGACAAGTAATTATTTTTTAATTATTTAATATTATCTTTTGATCTAACAAAATATTGCATTATATTATGAATTTTCATTTGTCTCTTTTTAAAATTAAAAAATCATAAAAATCCCCGTATACGTTGAAAATTATCCTTGAGAATTCATCTAATCGCATTTTCTAGATTTTTCAGTCATTGGGTTGAAGATGATTTTTAATATTCTATTTCATTGAATAATACCTAATTCTGATGTTTGAGAATATCCCTTGAAATATTTAATAAGCCACTTAATGTTTTTATTATATCAATAGTTCTCACCGCTAAAATATTTTAAATATTTGGCTATGGTTTTTGGCTTCCAAATTCTTATATTTATTTATCAGAAAGTTATTCCGTATTAAGAATACTAATAATCTGTAATGTTTATTATTTTCAAAATTATATATATTAAGTAATACAATATAAAGATTTATTTGAAAACCACTTGTCACTTGATAGTATTAAATTTGTAAGATCAAAGGAATCAAGTTGAACTGATAAGAAAAAAAATCACTCTCAATTCACGCTTGTGCGGAGTAACGTTTTTTTTTTCTTTAACCTTTTTTTTTCATTGAAGTTATTATAAGAATTGCATACGAATAGATCGAAGAAGGGAAGAAGGAGCGTGGAAAATGGGAAAGCCGAGCATCAGCTCATCGTTGTCGACGGGCTCTGGATGGCACTGGCAGCAGGAAATGAAGGAGCTTGGAAAATAAGGTCGAACGTAAGCTTGTACGTGCATACGTACGTGAGAGATTGGTGATGAGTATGTGTGTAGGTTATGTGACTTCGGAAGTGGCCCTTATCACGATAAAGCTTGCAAATGTACATGTATGCGATTATTTCGTATATATATAAATATATATGTGGCGTTCGATCACTGCCAACTTGTGCATTAATTTCCTCAATTTTTTCGAGCTTTATCTATACGTGTAAGTATATATAGTTTCTCGCTGGGTAACTGTACGTCAACAACTATGTAAATATTTTTTTTAATGTATTGATTATGTTGAAGTAGAAACTATATATGAGAAAATATAGCATATTGGAGATGCTATACTTTTTAATTGCATTAGTACTTCTTGAAAACTTTAATTTAAATCGGACTCAATCCTAGAGATCGCATTAATGGAAGTTTGTTTTACATCGTATATATTATTGGATTTATATTTAAAATTTACATAAATATCGAATAAAAGATCTTTAATAAACTGTATACATAAAATGTTGTATAAAATTATAGACATTTCTTGAGTTGAAAAATATTTACTAGCAATAGTAAATTCATTTACATTCAAAAAAATTTTATGTACGAATGGTAATATTAATATTAAATTACATGAGTACTGTGCTATATTCCTTTATACTTTTCGCAAAACGAATATTGTTTGTTTTAGAGTAGAATGGGCAGTAAGTTTATGTATATATATATATCAATAATATTTATCATTCTTTTTTAATATGACTATTAGAAAAAATAAAATATTACTGTCTGTTCGTCGGAATAATGCTATGTTGTTTTTTTTTGTGCAATAAAATCGTATTCCACATTTAATAATTCTCAGATTCTCTTCAATTAATTTAATATTATCAAATTAGTATATATTACTATGTTTCTTTAGATGAATATACAGGTATTTCACTTTCCTACATTACTCCAAAATCCTTTACATCGTTCTCATACTTGTCATTTTAGTCGTAATTTAGCTATCTTCTTCTGCCCGATTTAATTATTCTTATAGTATTGGATACAGTAAAGGTATAAATATTCCATGATATTGCAACTGTATAATTCCTTTCGTTTGCATTTTTTTTTTTTTTTTTTTTAATATTAATACTCTGTATTGTATGTAGGCTCTAGTAAGTTTTAACGCGTTATTAGTAAATTAGTAAATTTTTAATACTTTATATTTTAGTAAGAAACTTTATCTTCTAAAATTTTTTATAAAACAATTTAACATAAGTTCCTAAATTTTACGAAAGATCTGGCAAATATTTTACTTGTCTATAAAATCTTGATAATTTTATTTTTTTCTCATAAAATCTAGAGAATTTAACACTTTTGACGGTTCAAAAAATTAGGTTCGCGCTAAAATGAAATAAATAAATGTCAAAAATTATAATTGAACAATGAGCTTTAATTATATTACATAGTCCACAATTATACAAAATGTCGTGAATTCTATATAACCTATAACTAGATTTTTGCTCATTAAAGGAGGTGTTGGATACACTGCAATTACATCTGAGAACACAGAATAGTGTCATTAGAGATGCTTGAGCGGGTATTCTATCTCTTATACATACTCGAAAATCAGGTGTACATGTTGAGAAAGGTCATTGTGCACAAATGATGATAACTTCATACGACAATCTTGATATTAGATGACAACCTATGAAAATGTAGTCGAGACTAACGAGCTCTTCCCGCCACCAACCTCGAACTTAGATAATTAATTTACATGGCGAATACAAATTGTATTCACGCTTAAAGTTACAAAATTTTGCTATATTACCTCTCAAAATGTTTGAATTTCCTCAAAAATTCGATCAATTTTATTCAGAATTGTTTGAAATTTTGAAACAATAATAAACCTTATGCTATTTGAAATATTTATTATTCTCATAAATTGAAATAATATTTATTTCAATTTTTGTTTTATACGTCTATCAATAAAGTACGTGTAAATGTATATCTTTTAAATGCTATAACTAAAGAAAAGTTACGTAATTTCATTGTGGTCAGTATATTTATAATGATTCGATCATTTATATTATGATAAACTTGGTCATTAGGAAAGTGGGAATGCTATATTATACATTTACAAACGTCGTCTTTGCTATTTAAGCTCGATAAAAAAAGTTATTACCGATCTTATGCTTATAAATAAGAAGGAATATTTAATTTAACGGATATAATCTAACGGATTTATCCATGGAAAAGTACGAAATTCGGAAGCATAAATGAATTCCCAAACAGGAATCTCTCACCAATTACCAAATACAATGATATCAAAACTATGCTGTTGGCGCGCCCGAAGATTAACGTCGATTTCACAAGAAATGATACCTGTGGACAAGTTTCTCTCATCTGCTTCAAAGCACCGGACTCCCTTCCGTTCGTTCCACGCGCACTTGAAATAATTCGACGATTGTTCGTGGCCATTTTCCTACAAACACTTACACGCGCCGCTTTCTAATGGATTAAGTAAAAACAGTGTTCTTGGGAGACTAAACGATATATCGCTACCATTTGTTTCCAAGTTCATTCCACAATCTTATTAAGAACATTCTTTTCGACTTTATGAATATTAACATTATGGCACTTGCGATTATACGTTGCGTTAAAAAATTTAAATCGTTACTTCCCATACACTTGCGGCTAATACCTTCTTTTGTTTTATCGCACAAAAAACTTTACGAGAAGGATCATTATTAGATTTTTTAGAATTTTTAGAATTTTTAAATAATAATGAACATTATATTTCTAATTTTTAATTTAATTCTAAAATAAATAGGATTAAGGCTTTACAATATATCAAAAATACAAAATTCTGTACATCATGAGAAAATATATTTTAAATTGATATTTAAAATTTGCTTATATCTGAGAATGCAAGATACTTTTATTATTAATTAATTTTTTGGTACGTATGCCGGAATATATTGAAGGAGGTTAACAAATATATTATTCTTGCTAAAATATGAAAGATTACGTTATCATTATTATTATGTGCCTTTTTTTTTTTAATATTTTTTGGTTAATATTTTGGTTACATGAAAAAATACTGATAAATTAATTGATTTTTCTATATTATCAATTTGTCTATCAATATACCTTATGATCCTTAGAATATCCTTACAATTTTCACTATATATGTTAGTCATTGATATCTTTCAATTTAATCTAATTAATTATTAACATAATATAGATTGTATTGCCTGTTTAAAAAAAAAAATCTATGATTAATACAAGCTTCATTTCAAGAAAGAAAATATTTAATTTATCTATATATATATACGTGTGTGTGCGTGTGCGCCCTGTGTAATTTATGTTTATAATTATAATATAGATTCGAAGTTTAGGCAAACGATTTAATATCAAATAAAGTTAAAAAAAAATAATTTACATCTTAAATGAAAATTTAAATTTACATAAAGTAATTAAAATTTAATTAAAATATTTAATAATATGTCCAATTAATAGGAGAATGGTGTAAATGAATAAGACTGCACCTTTTTCATTCGTGTCACTTTATTTTTAGTTTGTTATGTTTGTTTTTTGTTTTTTGTTTTTTGTTTTTTCATTGAAGCTTTAAAATTACAATGATTGTGAATAAAATTATGGCGAAAAACAGCAGCTTAGATTACCAGTTTCAATTTATTGGCAAATCTTTAAGAAAAAAAGTCTAAGTTCATATTAGATTTGAGCTAAGTAAAAGTGCCACTGACATTCATAAATACAGCACATACGTGGTGTGTAACTTACTTCTGTATTTCATTGATATAACGGCGCCCCTTCTACGATAAACAACCTCGAATTCAGCAATTTCAACGAACTAACTCAAATGAGCCTTCTCATATAAAATACCTCGTTCCCTGCTCCTTATGAAAAGACAAATTTTCAATAACTATATAGACAGCTAAATCTATGAGGTGACTGCTCACTTTCCTTATAAAAGTGACGTTGACGAGGCAAATGTCGCAAGACTTAAGTATGCTCATGCTTATGGCTCTAGAGATTCAGTCGCTCGTGAAAGGGAAATAAAACGATAGAAAATATGAGAGAGATAAAAAGTACATATACATACATATGTATATATGCATATATTAATAGACGAGTAGATATTTAGACAGGCAGAGAGAGAGAGAGAGAGAGAGAGAGAGAGAGAGAGAGAGAGAGGACATTGTAAATGAGGAGAACATTGCAGTTGCGCGGTGAACATATTTTGCTTAAATAAGTATTTACCAGCGTCGGATCATTTCCCATTCGACTTACGAGAATTGCAGTTGTTTGGACTTATTTTTCTGTGAATGCATATGTTTTGAGCAGTGACGTCTCGCACCTCAGGACATGTCACGGAAGTTTTTATTGTTCGATATCAATTTATGGCAAAAGAGAGTCTCGACTTGTTCAATAATACTCAGCCATTGCAAAGCTTTCATTTAATATTATTAGATTACGAAGAAGCTTTTTTACATACAATATGTAAATTGAAAAATAGTATTTACGTATACTGAGAAAAATATAAGTTTATTGTAAATTAACGTTCTGAAATTCTGTCAAGAATTGGTCATACACTTGTAATCTAGAGATAAATACAAAAATTAAAGGAAAATTCAACACGCGGATGTCACTTTAAATTATATACTATTCGTATAAATAACATTAAGTATTGTATATATTAAACAGTTTGAATAATTTTATCCTTGCAAATGTTTCTGTTTTGCGAAGATATTATCCGACTCTTCTTAGTTTGAGTTCCATTCTATAGTAATGTAAGCTGGTTAGGAGTTTTAGGAGAAATATAGGATTTGAAATTGTAGAATAGACATTGTAACGTTATTTATTTTCTTATATTCGCAAATAAAAATATGTTCTTTGAAAACTAATAGATAAATTGAAATATTGTAATTTGATAGTACGAATATAAAGTTAATGCAATAGATAAAATGCATAATTTTAAATATTATTATGTAATGCCTCAAATTACGATTTACAATGATAGAAAAATAATTCCATTGTGATTAAACGATAATTTTAACGTGACTTTAACGAGTTGAAAATAATTAAAAATGAAAATACGTTAATTTAGCTTTCATAATGGGAAAAAAATTTATTTGCATTTCTATATAAAATTAATAGTTTTAAAGTTACGTTTTTTTTTTTTTTTTTTTTTTTTAATCGACTCGTCGATTTTAGAAAATTTAATTATTCAAATGGCAGCGAATGCGTAGCTCAGAGTTATATCTTTCCAGAGTTTTCATTTTCATTCCTTATGGACATGTGTGTTAGTATATTATTCACATACTATAATTTTATTTCATAGTTTATTTCGATCATCGTGCAAAGTCATAAATAGTAATCATAAAAAAGCATTAAATTTAGTTATCAGATGATGAAGAAGAGAAAAGCTACAATTTATTATTGAAAATTGTTATTTATATAATTCATTGTAATAGTTGTTATAGTTGATTAGAATTGTGCAATCTTTTTTTTCTGTTTTTTTTGTTTTTCTTGTTTTTACAATTTCTTGACGCCCGAAATTACCCTTAAAATTTTAAAGGTTAAAAACGATCTTGAATATCATGCAAGTAACATTAATCGGAAATTCGTTAGAATTAATCGAGTAGAGTTATGAGCGAAAGGTCCCGTACATTCGTGATTAGCGCTGAGAAGTAATAATGAATGAGAAACTTTTTGATATTGACAATAATGTGAAATATTTTTCATGTCCCATAAACCATAAAATCCGAGAAATCAATTTTGCCACTTATTCAATAATATTTGTTATAATGCAAAAATTCTCCGCGGCCTTGAATGAAAGATTTTTCAAGAAGATCTCTAAAAATGTTGGATATGAAATGGCTATTACATTTTATGCATGTTTACGGCGGGTCGAATCAGATAGAGGGGGAAATAGAAAAGGGGACGATGGTTGCCCATATCCACGTAGATCATCCGTTTACGAGGTCCTTCGGCTCTGGAGTTTATCGCTTGGAAAGAAATAGCAGTGACACGAGCGCCCGAGTGCAGAAGGAAGTCTTGGGCCGCACGCGAGGAACGAAATATGCTGATATCGGTTTTACAGGAGCATCCAACAAGCTGCGGAAGCCCGTAGTGTAGCGACGAGAAATCCTTTTAAAACATTCCCTTTCTATTTCTTGTTTATCCATCATCTTTTCTTCGCGCTTCCTTCCTTTTTCTCTAACACTTCTTAGGTTTATTGGGTTATAACAATGAGGAGACTTTCTGTATTTATGAGTTCAGGTAACGCTGGCTTTAGATGCCGATGTAATGTGTACCTTGAAAAATATTAAAAATGGAAACGTGCAAGTTATAGGCTCTTTATGTATTTACATAGGCGAATTACGATGTCATATAAATATAAATATAAGTAAATAATATTATTTTCAAGATTTACTGCTGTTTTCCAGACAAGTTGCAACTTGCATTTTGTTTGCTTCGTGGTAACTTTAGTAAAGTCACTTTACTCGATTAACTATTATTATTACACCATTGTCATCGAACTAATTTGAATTTGAGTTGGACAATAACTTTAGATTAATGTTGAATAAAAATTCAAATGAAAAAATTCTAAAATACTTTCAAGCTCCTCTTCAGATTACATCGACAATTAACACGATTTTTTCACTATTTTCGATAGAAGAATAGTACAAAGGAAAATATAAAATGCAAGTCGAATATAAAGAAGCTAAGGCGTTTCTTGATATATAAGAGTGCCGGATTTCTTTGACAATGAATTTACGGCAAATTTATGAATATGTAATGCCCACATTTCTTTTTAATCACAATTGGAGGACAACATCAGTACGTATATGTATCAGTTTGTATGCATTTGATGGTATGGTGAAATTATCGTAGAAATTATGTAGGATGTAGAATTTTTTTCCTTTTTTCTTCTTCTTTATTTAGAAAATATTTTGTTCAATTTCATGACAATATAAATTTAACGGGCAATTACTGTAAATTAATCATAAAATGAGCATTTTTATATAATCTGTATAGGAAATATTTTGGCCAGGAATTCTATGAAAATAAAATTTACATTGCTTTAAGAAATACAAATGAAATCATCATTTTCTTATTTAAAATAATATTCAATGATACTTGAAATAATAACTATAAAAGCGTAATTACTAATTCGATAATAATTTTCGACAATATATCTAAGGTACTGTATATAGGAACGTATAAAATACCGATAATTAGGCATTTTAAGTATGAATATATATATATATATATATATATATATATATATGATATTTGTTTAGAAATTCCATTAAAAAAAAAAAAAAAAAAAAAAAAAGATTCTACGTTAAAATTAGAAATATTTTAGGTCATTATAATTTATAATAATATGCAGCAAAAACTATGATTTGAATTATGCTAGAAGTGTTTTGTAATAAAAATGTTGTTATATTTATTTATATGTTTGTAATGATATTTTAAGGGTATTTTTAATGATTTAGAGAGGATCGTATTTCATTATATTACGTCATAAATTATCAATCAAATACTTGTTCAATTAAGTATTTAATATAAGTTTTTTTAAATTTTATTCCACGTCCTTTTTAGTTTTGATTGAGTCTTTTTTCCAAAAATTTAGTTTTCATAATGAATCAAATAAGCAAATATTTATAACGTAAATAACTGATATATTAATTTCGATCTCAAACCCATTAAAATAAACTGGATAAGAGATTTAACATTAAAACGAATGATTTAATTAGTATTATCAAAGAATTTGATATCTCGTTAGTCCATTGTTTCACATCTATTTCATCAAGCTCCTTTTGTTTTTATCAATTATCCCTCTACAATTCGTTTAAATGAAACTTCAATATTTATAAATATTATTTCATAAATCTTATCGTTTAACAATACATTTGGGTATTATTTTACTATTTGGAACAAAACAGTAGTTTCAAAATTTATATAAAAATAGAAAATTAATAATATCCAAGTACGACAGCTAAATTCAAAGTAACCGTAGTGTCTATTAATATAAATGTCAAGATAAATTCACAAATATTTCATTTATTATACAAATACAGATAAATTTTATGAAATTATTTAGCCCGTGTAGATAACATTATATGCAATTTAATTTTCTCTTTCTTTATAAGCATTAATTATGTAATAATTTTATATTTTTCGTAGATTAAGTCTTTTTATTATTACCACATACGGGGATGCTTGTCTTGATTTTCCGTGTTAAAATTTTATACGAATTACATTAATTATTTTAGAAAATAATTATAAAAATGAAATTAATATACACCTAAGATATGCATGAATCTTTTGCTGCGTATAAAATTTTAATAAGCAATGACTCTCGTAATGAAACTATTATACCTTAAGTTTTTGGTTTTTATTAGATAGTTATTTAATATCGACATTATAAGAGTTCATATTTTATTATAAAATTACCAGTTTTATTGTTATTAATAAGAGGGAATTTGTGGAAAAATTTCTTCCATCTCAAGAATGATGATGTGTGAGATAAGCAGACAGACAAATTACATTATACATCAAATATGTAAGGCATGAAAAAGTTTCGAATAATATCTTCATACATCTGGTAAATTTAAATTTATTTATCATAAAAACGGAAGAAGATAAATGAAAATTATAATCTGATGTTTAATATTTGATGATAACATATCATTGTAAATAGAAATGTACTCATCTTTCAATTTCACTGAATATTTATGTTTTATACTTTTGATGAGAATATTATATTAATGAAATAAATTTTATAATTTTTAAATTAATTTGATTCTAAGGAATATAATGAAGTATACAATTAATCGAGATTTATCGAAGATCTTTACAAAATAAAAAGTTTTAATGACACAATATGTACTAAAGCATGCAACTCCGTAAAAAAGATTTCATATTCTACTTTCTAATAGTCTGTAAAACTATTTTTATGGAAAAATGTGATAGGATATTTTGAAGTAGAATATATTGGGAAACAAATACTGATAATAAATTATTAATTGATAAAATAATATAATTGTTCAGTTAAAAATATTTATTTGTATAAATATTATACTTTACTTGTTCAACATCTACAAATATTCTGGTTTATTATTACTTAATTAATAGAAACTCTTCTTATTTATTATTAGTCATTTTAGTAATTGTAATAAAATAACATTCAACTAAAGTATTTGAATGAAAAGCATTGATTTTAAATTGGTTTTATGTACTAAAATTCATTACAAATATAAAAATGCTCACAAGATTGATTAGTCATAAGAAAATTCGAAAAGAAAAAATCAAATAAATTTATTTGTATCTATCCTACTCACATATAATCTATTTTTCACATCTATCACATATGTCATTTTTAACAATTGAATTTTAATTTTAAAGCGTAATTTTAATAGTAGAAATTTATTATGAATTTATTTAAATCTTGTATATTATATAGATTCTTCTAGTTAAAGATTTAAAGTGAAAATATAATTATCTATAAGCTATAATACTTTTATATAACTAATAAAAATTGATAAAATAAAATAAAGTACGATTTAATGTACAAAATTTATCGATAATTTATGTCAGTTTAAATTTATTATATAACTGAAATAAGAGCTTAAGAATATTTTTCATAATTTTAATTTGATAAGATGGATTTGTAAACTATTTTACATAATAGTAAGAATTTAAGATCGTCGCTCAAGAAAGTGCAATTGTAAATGGAGTGCATAGGTGTAATAACGTAAATGAGTGTACTAAAGCTTTAATAAAGAGTTAAAAACACGATGAAACTTATATTAATTTATAAATTATACTATTTCATTGTCTTTCTAATTATGCACATAAAAGCAAGAAAATATTCGATGAAATTCTTCAATGAAGAATATATAATTTCAGAATAATTTAATCATTAAAATATTCTTAGAATTATTACATAGAGTAATGAAATTTTGCTCAACTTGGATTAATAATTAATATCCATGATTATATCAATTAATTAATCAAAGATTTTACAGCCTATTATGATGAAATAACTCGGAATAAAATTCTCATTCTACAAATATTCTAGCTTCACATCTGCAGAGGATTGACTTTAATCCTATTTTGAATACTAATCCCCATTAAAAAATATTCCAATCTAAATATAAAAGAACAACAAAATAAGAACATTTCCCGCTTATCCATTTTGTATTTGCTATATATTCATTCCTCTAGGTAAAAGAAGATGATGATCGGTTAAGCTAAATTTATGCACAATTAAAGATGTAAAAATTTATTCAAACGGATTCATTTAGCAATAATGTTCACCCGAGACGTCGAATAATTAGCCATAGGCATTATTCCGTATTGTGCGTCATAAAACTCCGCCGACGGCTGATAAATGCGAATTTGCATTTCTCGGATAAAACGAGCAGCAGTAAACATATAGTCAGCAGGGGTGAATTTTTCTCGGTAATATGGCCGCGCCGAGAAGACAGGCACATTCCTTCAATTAGGAAATGACACGGCCCTCTTGTGGCATTAGAACGCGCATCGGGCATAAAACGAAAGGCCCCGAGCAGTTTTTACGTATATTTCCTCCAGGGTGTGGGTAATCGAATGAATGAGCCACGGCACTGGAACTGCGTACTGTCTTACTTGACGATGTTTATTATCGCGCATTTCCTACCTTTCCTCTAGCCTCTATCTATCTGTCCTCTATCTTCGGCCATATGCCGCTTATGTAGAATGCAATGTATAAATGAAAAAAAAAAAAAAAAAAAAAAAAAAAAAAAAAAAAAAAAAAAAAAAAAAAAGAAACAAGAGCTTGATGGTAGAATAAAACTTGCCAGCCTTTATTCCAATTACTTATCTTTCAACAACTTTACTCTAGCAATGTCAATTACAAAAGAGCTAATTGTTTCTGTTTCATCTATTATTGTAGTCAATAATTAACCTTTTATACGTTCCAGATCTATTAGATCTAGAATTAAATCTAGATCTACGTTCTATAATCACGCAGCCTCGATTTTCATTCATTCGGTAATTATTTTACGCTAATGAAATGTAGGATAGAATAAAAGATTGGTATCCCTATACTCGTCTTTCTCCATCTTTGAAAAGTCGCTAGAATTTTATTTGACTATTGTACCCGACGAACAATGGGATATGAAATAAATATTTGTATTCATATAATTGTCATTTGTACTGGTAGAATAAAATTAAATGAGTTCTAATATTTATCAGTTTCTGTGTCAATGATGCTTATAAAAATTGTTTTTATTAAACAAAATTCTGGCATTAATTATTTTTCGATGACGAGGTTTCGATGAATTAGTCGATGAATTTCGATGAATCATTATGACTTTGCACTCTCAATAATTCGGATAAGTTCTTCACTTCACAAATGTCTCGGATAAGCACGCCTCAACTTGCTTGCTAACGCATTCACGTACATATTGTTTTAAATATATCATCCTGTAAAATATGTTCCTTAATACCACTTACATACATAGACTACGTGGCGCATTGTCGAAGGGGAGAAAAGTACCAGAGGCATTTAATTCCAAGTAGACGACTTACTGTAATAATATTTGCGCGTGACAGGAATTTCAGCTGTGCGTTTGTCCCTAAGTAGCGAATTTCTGCTTTTCTGCCAGCGGAATTCTCGATAACGCGAGGTGGGTGGGGATGGCGCGGTGGGGCGTGGGTCGGGAGGGGAGGGATAAATGAAGAGATACGCGAGGTGCGTTAATGTGAGTGACGTCGAGAGGATCTAATTGTTAATAGAGAATGTCTCCGGCGACCGATGCACCTTGCGAGAGTAAGTAAGCCTCTTTGCGTATGTATAAGGTAACGAGAGGAAAGCTACGAATTAGGCATAAGCTTAGCCGAAAGTTATACTGGCTCAACTTCACTGTGATTCAGGGCTTACGCCTGGGCATTTATAATGACGTGAATTTGTGATTCCGCGGTCCCGTGAACAGTGCCCGGCTTTGTGTGTTGAACGTTTGAAAAATTAATCGCGGAGACACGAATTCATTAAGTCAGCTCAGCTTTCTATTGGATTTCTAGCTGAGAATGGATAAAAATTTATGCCTAATACCCTTGACTTTTGCCACTTTACTCTACATTGTTATCTAATTAAAATGAAAAAGTATAATTGCCTTTTTGTCTTCTTTTAATGGATCTTCGCTGATTATGTGATAAGTAGTCGATACTGAACATTTTGTATAATATTGAAAATGATCAAACACTTATTAAAAGTAAAGATCTTGTATTTCAATAATTAAATGTTTGAAGCGTACGTTTGTTCGCTGGAAAATAAAAATAAAATATTTATTTGAATTGTCTGAAAGATAGATAGATAGATAGAGAGAGAGAGAGAGAGAGAGAGAGAGAGAGAGAGAGCAAATGAATAGATTTAAAATTTTTCCATATACTTCTATAATTACTTGTTATTTATGCTTAAATAGACAAAAGATACATTGAATAATAATATGATGTTCGACTAAAGGACTAGTTATATATATATATTTTTTTTTTTTAAATCATCAATTTATATACTATTTGGCTTAAAAGTATTTTTTTCCGTAGCATGAATATCAAGAGAAAATATTATCTGTGCGTGTATATAAATTAATTGTATTTTTTTTTATTCCTAGTTAATTATGCTGTTCATTATATATTTCATTGCTCAAGTCATTTAATTGCAGTAAGTAGTTTATGATATACTTGAATACTTTTTGTCTTGAAGAATATTTTTCTTGAAATTAAGCTGCTATGTTTCGAATATATGAACATAAATTAATGAGCCACGTTTTCTACTAAAAGCTACGGCTGTGCATTTTTCTTGCAAATATATCCAGACTCTGATAAATAAGTGGAAGAAGGAGGCAATGAAATACGACTGAAGTGTAATAGTCTAACTCATTAATTACCTAGAGAGTTAATTATGAAGCTAAACGGGCATAGAAGGAGCTGAAAAGTCAACTATTTATGAGAGTATTTAGTATTAAGATAGCGAAGGCTTTATTTCTGAACAAATGTAACGTTACGCGTGACGACTACTATGCTTGTCATTTCTAGATTATACGGGATCTTGGATGAAAATCTGTCGGTATCATATGATTTAATGATTTATTGAGCATTCGCTTAGCTAAATTAGAAATATCGATAAAAATAGTTTTCTAAATTGTATGAGCTAATTTATTCCTATCGCACAATTTTTTATAATCAACGCCAAGATAATATAAGATGATTTTCACACGTTAAAATTAATACTGAAATACACTTCCATCAATAAATACTCTTACGCTTATTGATTATTAAACATTTCTTTCTTTATATTTTTTCAATAAATTAATAATAACTTATTTTAAACTGTAACCATTTTCACGTTTGTTTACGAATATTTTATCAAGTAAAATGGCAGTCAAGTAACGAAGGACGATAGATAGCCTCACTACATTAATGCTATTGAAAATTTGTCCAACAGTCTGTTTATAAATTGTAGAGGAAAAACAAGGTCGCTCATGTTACAAGTTTAAACACTGTTAAACATGTTCGCTTGCTTGGAAAGTCTTTGATAAATTCTCCTCTTTCCTCCTCGTTCCTCGAAGCATTGACTAGAAGAGCTGCGTATTTACGCATTTAACGAACTTGACTTTGCTCTTCGCTTCAAAAACTTTTTCTTCCATGCATCGGTAACTCGTGGCTGAGTTTTGTTTTATTTTTCTGTTTTCTCTCTATTCGTATATACAATTATTATGCATTATTTATATTCAGTAAAGCATTAAGTGTTCATAATGACATAGTTATATTCAGAGGATTGAGTTTTTCATCGACATTGAAATTACGATTAACATCCCTAAGAGTTTCAAGAACAATAATAATAAGTGTCGAAAACAGAAATTAAATTAATCCGGGTTAACTGTATATTAAAGTTTTTTATGTCGGTACTGCATGAATATTGTACAAAGTAAACGAGAAAATTGAAAAATATTATCGATACCTTCGAAACTTCAATACTTTGTCAAAACTGTTTCACACGTATGCCTAATAATTTTTCTAAATAAAAGAACAATTATCTTAAGATTCAATTCCATGCCAATTATCATTTATTTACGATGATTACGTATATTAAAAATTTAATTTGCAAGTAACACGCTCGTACGATTATATAAATTTTCAACAAACAACTAATTTAACTAATTGATTAAAAAATGAAAATGCATTCAAGTTTGTTGAATTTTAATAAATTATAGAGAAATAGAAATATGAGCAGCCAATTATTATCAATTGAGATACGTCGGTAATGCTTAATTCTAAGAATAATCACGATAAAATATCCTAATAAAGCATAGTGCGAGAATTAATCTTATAAAAATAATAAAAAAAAAAAAATAGCACCTCTGGGTAATCCAGTCTAACTGCATTATGCCGTCAACCACAGGAAACTGATACTTCCGATGGCTTAAAACTCTATCTCCGCGCACATAGGAGTACGTCGAGAGTTCACATGGTCCAAAATCATTTAAATGCCGAACATTTCCTGCATCCGGCGACCGTTGCCACCTCGTACCATGCATGCACGAATCTGTAAATCGAGTATGCATTGAAATCGAATCATAGTTCCATTATGCATTATGCTTCTGCTGAACTCAATGAATCGCTGATCAAAAATGAATATGTCGAAAAGTGGTTGGTTACATGTACATCTGATTTTCTGTGTTCAACCGTACGTTCAATAATTTAAAATTCAATACAGTTTGTCAGTGAATTTTATAAGCTGCAATGTTTTATTCATGCAAGTGTAACTGACTTCTAACAGAAGCTTTATCAATTTTCTTTCTTTCTTTCTTTTTTTTTTTTTTTTTTTTTTTTTTTTTTTTTTTTTTTTTTTGTTTTTTTTCTTCTTCATAACTTTAGCTGACATTACGTTAATTATAATAAATTACGAGAACTCGGAGTATTTAGATTTTCAAAAGCCTTTTACCATTTCTATTGTAATACACGAGATAAATTAAGACTCTCCCAATATGTTCGATTGGTTAAAAGAAAAAATTAACATATTAGAAAAATTATTTAAAATATTAAATGAAATTTAATTGAAGAGGCACTTTTATCAAACTGTGAAGTTAAACTATTTTCAAGCAATTAAATAAAGAAACTCAACTATTTAAGACAAGTATTTTCAAGTTAATTATTCGTTAAACTAATTTCAAATCTTCTTTCTTAATCTACAGTTTCTCATGTGTCGGTGCCTTTCGATGTTTATCATCCTCTATCATTGCCTTTTATTATACAATAATTATACAATCGGTAATTTAAGTTGCATAAATTAATGTTCAAATAAAATAAATTTTAATTTACAGAAAATCTTGATAATAATTCATTATTGATAGTAAATATTGTTATTTGAAATGTATGATTGTATTAAATAGCTTTGAATGATTGCGTTTATTATTAAATTTATCTAACACTCTGAAAGATATAAACTATGCTACTTTCAATCATAATATGCCTCACCAAAAATAAATAATAGATTCGTATATTTTCATTCATAGAATATCTTGTTGATGATATAGAATTGAGTTTTTAGTAATCACTATCCTCTATGCTAACATAATCTTGAATTAAAATCTAAAAGCATTATGGCTTTTTACTAAAAAACTTCATTTAGCCTTATTCCATTATGTATTAATAATGTGACATTAGATTGATAATGATGATTTTAATGACATTGTTTATGTACTTGCGATTACTATTATTTATATGGCAGATGGTTGATTCGGTATGTTTACGACGTCATTGATTTCATTGTCGATGAGCGAACAAATGCTAACGCCAGTAGCTCGAGTCATTTGGAGTGGATTTCCGGAGACACGATGAAACCTTTGTACTTATCTACAATATTCTGTAGTCTCCACGTACTCGATGAAGGAGTATTAGAATTTTTACGCGTCCTTTTAAAGGCTTTGATAAATGAAAATGTACGACCTTCTTTTTTTAAGCTCATTAAAGTTTGGACATTACCTTTAACTTAAGTCTTAATTAATCTGTTTCAAATGTACTTTCATCGATAAAATCAATTGGATTAGCATCGATGAAAATTTGGTAAATTAATAAATTATAATGTATCAAGATCAATTGCCTTATATGTTATTGAAAGTATTTTAATTTCAAAAGTATTCTAAAGTGTGTCCTACGTACGGAAGTAAAAAGCTTTACCGAAGCAAGTCTAAAAATATGTTCTTTTATACTAGTAAGAGGAGATTAATTGTGCTCAAGCAGTTTATAGACATACAATTTCTAAAATTTCTATCAAAATCTTGAAAATCAGCAAGAATATTAAATTTTCTATCGAGATTATATATCTTAAATGCAATTATCGTAGAGGTATCGTTAAAATTAATGTAATAATTAATTTGAAATAGAAATCTTTTATATTTTTCTATTTATATATATTATTCTTAAAAATATTCCAAAATTTTTCTAAAATTCTTAAAACAATTAGTTTTTTGATGTAATAATGAATCCCATAGATATTATAATAATGTGAAAGATACAGTGGTAATGAATAAAATAACAATTAAATTTTTTAGTTAGTACACCTATCCAATACATGATAAAATAAAAATTCAAAATGTTTATTATTAATACAGCAAAAATCATATAATAATATAAATAATAACAAACAATGTCAAATATTTTATTTTCCAAATTGAATATGTATTATTCATCTTTAATTATGTCATTTTATGTTGCAGGTAAGACTCGCTATGGATTATTTTTGGAAATCTTGATCATGTAAGTTTTCCTTACATTAAATTATATATTCATATTACAATGAAATATTTATACATTTGTTGCATAAATCGACAAAATGCATTTTCATCTTATTGAAAAGAGCAAAGTTCTTGAAATTCAAGTCACAGGCTTAATGCTTTCATTTACAAAAAATTTCATTACGCACACCGAGAAATCTCTGAAATTATCAAGTTTTCCCAAAGTATTTGCGAAACAAACTCCCCGGGAAAAAGCTCGTGCTCAAGAGAGTCAAGAGTGGATAAGAACGGCGCTAACCCAAAAGCAATCAAGATAATAGAAATAATGAAAAACGAACTTTTCCAAGTAACTCCGCTCAAGACCAAGTCATGAGTTTAACCTGAATCACATCGCACCATGAATTTCAACTCACGTGCGACACAGGCTTAGACGTAAAGTCCCCGAATTTACTGTATAAATGTAACTTTTCCAAGTTTTCTACTAGCCTTATTCATAAATCAGATGAAATTAAACTGCGCGGCGGTCTATTATTGAATAGTTGCAATCTTAGATAGTGTAGCATTGAAAAATCAGGTTCCAAGTGAACAAAAATCGCTTGTCATAATAGGAGGTGAGAGATTCTAGTAGAAAAAAGTTTCATTCGAGGCAAAATAGATGATTTTCCATGAAAAATTGTGTATTCCATGCTGGAATTCGATGAACTTTCAGTTCGTTAAGGGTGGATAGCTGATGTAGTTAAGATGAGATTTATTATTGAATGAAATGTTCGCGGTTGATTAATAATTAAGATATATATTTATAATACGGATGGTTCATTGTTATTATGTTGGTTTTAAAGTATTTTTCTATATATTAGAATTTCATTATAATGAGCGTAGTAATTATCGTGATTTTAATATGTTTAAATCATTTTAAAATGCCATGTGAATCGACACGTTGATGTCTTCAAGTTGGAATTTTTATGTTGAGCGTTTGGTGAAAAATGTCTTGCCAAATATCATTTAACAGAGCATTACTTGGCATATCGATATAATTGTATGCAGTTGAAAATATTCAAGGAGGATGATAATTTTTATAATAAATACCAACTTATAAAAGATAAAAATGAGCAATAATACGTCATAAAGCGAGCAAAAAATGTTTAATTCACTATTCACAAACCATTTTTCAAAACCAGCAGTGTAAATCCACCTTTAGAACAAAAGCTTAAGGGAACATAAATGGAAAAATAAAATAAAAACGAAGAAAAAGAACCTCCTATGTGTTATACCGCAAGCGGCGGTTCGACCGACTTTTTTCGGCATCGACGCTTCAATTCTGTAGCGCCGCGCGTTTTTCGTGTCTCTCCACCCCTTGGACTTCTTTTTTTTTTTTTTTATTCTTTTTTTTTTCTTTTTTTCATTGAAAATGTGCTTACTTTGTCTTTTTAATTTATCTCCATCCAGCCGTTTTCCCCTCTCTTGTCCGTTTCGCGCGTTTACTTTAACGCTCGTTGGCTTTTATTCGTATTTCATCTCCCTCTCTTTTGCTGTGCGGAATGAATCCTCGCGCGCGTTTACTGGATTTCCGGGGCGGAACTCTAGCTTTATGTACGCAGAAATCTCATCAATTTCGTTGTTTTCCTTTTGCAGTTGCAAAACGCATGAAAAACAAGAGTGCGACGTGGCCGCTTGGCAATAGTTAACGTTTTTATTCCGTTTAATTATTTTTGTCAGCTTTCTTTCTCTTCCTTTCGCGAAGTCTAGCTACTCAAAATTTTCTTACACCATCGGCAATTTTTATATCGATGTGTCAACCAAACCGTATTCTAGATTTTCGTTATATTGATCCATGTAAATCATTTTTGGAATGATTAAACAAAGTCAAAACAACGAACTCTCATTAATAATAAGGATCAATCAATAATTCTAGAGAATATTTGACTATCGTTTAATCACGATTAATAAATTGATGAAGAAAAACGATGATACGATCTCATTGATTAGCCCTTATTTCTTACGGTACTGAAGAAATTTATTACGTCGATAATTCAACCGAATGAATTTTGACTTTTATCGTATACTTTCCACATTTCGTCTCAAATTCACGTTACGTTTAATGCTGAAGGTAGCAGTTGCCTTTCTTTCTTCTGTATTCTATTGTCTTTATTTAAACAAGCTGTTACATAACTTATAATAATTGATTGCCAAACATTCATATCCATAAGATAAGAGATGTATGAATTCACAATGATCAGTTGGTCGATTAAGTAGGAGGAAGAGAAGAGCGTTGTACTAACAAGAGGTATGACGTTATTCTTGTTTGCTCAATCTTGGCTCAATCGAGAAGTATTACATCCGGTAGACGTCCGACCTTCTGGGATTCTGGTCCCTTAGAATGTCATTGTTGATTACAGAACATATCAAATTAGTCTGGAATTCCCACCGCTGCACATTATCCCCTGTACACTTGGTGTGTTTGCGCATGTAGATGAACCACTCGTTCGTTTGTTATTATTGATGGAAAAGCGATAGGCGCTATTTTGAGCTTTGATTATACCTTTTCTTGGTCTTTCCTGCGACCTTTGCGATTTTTACAGGAAACTTGACCTCGACGATCTTGGCAATCGTCTTTCAAACAAGTTTTATAAAACTTTCGACCAAGTTCGTGTGTTCGCACTTTTTTTACTCTACAATTCGCTTTCGCCAAGTTCCTCTTCCAGTACAGAAGACAATCTTTCCTTAACGTAGTGGTGGCTCCGGCAAAATTATAATGCAGAAAAAGTAACGAAAAATTTATGATTATTATGTATTTTAGGTACATTTCATTATTTCTCTCTTGAATCGTATGAAAATATTCTATTCAAGTTCCGTTAAATAAACAGATTATTTAACTAAATATCATAGAGAAATATAGTAAAGGATTGAAATGAACAAAATTTTGTTTTAATGATATTATGCGCTTATTTCATTACTTACTATTTATTACTTAAAACTAATGGAAACATCAAAGCATATAATAATTTATTATATTGAATACCAACAATAATTTAATATTGTTACCAAACATGGCAGTTCTTATTCGAAAGTAAATTTTACCAAATCCAATTGTCCAGTATCTACTTATTTTAATGATATTGATAATTGAAAAGTCAAGATTATTATTTATGACTTTATCAATATATTACTGTATTAATATAATTATCTAATTCAATTATCTTAATGTAGGAGTTTATGAAATTTATTTTATATCCTGAAGAAGCAATGCAGTTTTAGCAAAATTGCGCAGATAACTTTGAAAACTCTATAACTGATAAATCTTTGAAATTAACAAAAAAACTTTGAATTATTTGACTGAAAGATAATTAGCATAAGCATTCTCTTCTAGAACATAAATTTATTGTTAAACATTCTTATATGCCAACGAAATCGTAGAAAAAATAAAATATTTATTGTCTAATTATAATAATGATCTTTTGAATTGTACGCGTATTCAAGTAATAATTTCAAAGATTATTTAAACGGTTATTTTCTCCTATATCGAACTTTCTTAATCAAGCTCAATAAAATAGGCATTAAATATAATAATAAATGCATAAAGTACATTTAGGAATATAAAATAAATCATGTTCTACGATAGTGAGGGGACCAGTTGAATAAGTCAATAGTAAAACAATCAGTTATCGATATATCAAAGTTTGATAAATGGAAAATAACCATTAAAAATCTTCTTTATACAAGGCACTTACATATTTGATGAATACCATACCGTCTGGAATGGCCAAATAAAAAATAAATGTACAAATGCTTTCTGTGTGATTGACATGATACGGAGGTTATTTTTCGTTAAAATGCTGTAATGATTCAGGGAAGATCAAAATCACATTGCATGGTCCAGACATTTCTTCCGCCGTTTCGCATTCGACTGAATCTTTTGCTTTTGCTTTTGCTTTTGCTTTTTCATTTTATATTATGGCTGCGTGACCTCGTCAGCGGAGTCTATTTTCCTGGATGAAATTGTTATTTCGCTCATCCCCGACTCACAAGATTAACTTCAATATCCTAGTTTGAGTATACGTCATTGGTAATAAAATGAAATTACCTATTAAAAGCCAATTGGGATAATATTACGAAATAAAGTCATGTTGTCGGTTAAAATCTAATTTGGTTTTACGCACAAGATGTTTTACGTATTTGGAAATTATGATTTTTTTTTAAATCATAATAATTGAAAGAGAGCAGTCAAAGAGTTTGAAATTATTATTAATTCGATATATTTTTAATTGAAAGAAGTATTATTTTAGCTTCTTTTTTTTTTTTTTACATAACATGAATTTTCAAAATTGTCATTTATAAAATTATTTTCTTTTCTTTTCTTTTCTTTTAATAATAAATAGTTGAAATTACGAATATTGGAAAAATTATATATACATATTGTATAGTAAAATCTAAGATTTTCAAACAAAAAAATTATCAGAAAATTTTACGTAAAAGCATAGGTTAATTCATTCTATAAAATATCCATATAAAATTGACTTCTAGACTTGTAGATGTAACAATTAAATTTACGTATTTGTAAGATGATAATTGTCATTATTATTTCATAGGCAGAGTGATATCAGATTCTCGGAACTAGGAAGTCAAGTATGTGAGATTGAATAGTTACTTAAAACAATAGCAAAGCAATATCGATGTCTATAAGCGAAGGGGAACTTTATTGACAAATTGTTCGAGTTCGAATTAAGGATGAAATATTTGAATTTACAAATGCCGTTGTTAATTATAACTTGATTTAATTATTTACATAGATATTCTTAAAATTTCTTAAAATATCAATATTATTTTACATTCGATATTATGATTATTATAACATTGAATGTAATTTATGCAATAGAAGGACATTCTTTTTTTTTATTAACATCGATAAAAGTATTCATTCACGCACAAGATAAAATTTAGGTTTAAATAATATTTTCATTTGATCTCCCGATCGTAATTACGTTTTTTATAAAACATTAAAAATAAGTTTTTCTAAAATGCAAACGAACATTATATATATTTTAAATATGCGATAAATATGAAAGACGTAGAAAAATAATTATATGAAAAATGGATCAATTAGCGAATGAGATTAATTGAAATTCGACAAATAAATATATGTCAATGAATATTCTATGTTTCAAGTTATTTATAGTTATTAAAGTATATTTCTCAAATAATTAATATCATTCATAGTAATTCTTACATGCTGATAATTTTGATAGAATCGTACGATAGCATTTCACTTATAAGAAATATTTATGACAAAAGTATAAATAGCAAGTTCCGAGTGAATTGTGAAAGTCTAAAATCTTAAGTTGATGATATTCGTTAAGGCACCTTTGAAACATTAAAAACTCCTAATCCATTTACTAGCCTTTACATAACACCGATAATGCAATAAAGAAAATTAAAAAGAATATTACACTCAATAAATAAGATATTTAATTCGAGTTGAACTAATACGAGCTTACGTACATCGTGTTTATCTCATCACTCTGACAGGTCTCAAAGGATAAATAAAAGTCCAACGTAGCCGTGTTAGCTTTTAACTACTTGCGATCCGTCCTTTCCCACTTAAATTCTCAAACGTGCAGTTGTAATCGCAAATATAACATGATTGAATCGATCACTCGGCGATTCTGATTCCTGGGCGATTTCTACTTTCGAGTACACAACCTCAAAGAGACAAGTGACCGGACTGTCGATAACTAGACGGCATAACATTCATTCGCTTCTACACGTTTATTTCGCCCATCAAAGGAATTACGTGTCTGCCGTTTTATTTTTTCTTTTCCTCTAGACCGTCTTCTATCAAGTACTTCAATTTTATGTCGAGAACGGAAAATTGTAGGTTTCAATCCCAATGTGTGCTAACTTTCTACTTGTATTCACGTTAATGCTAATATTTTATACGGACATTTGGAAATTCTTTTTAAATTTCTTTCAAAGAGTCAATAATGTGAGTAGACTACTCAAATATGGGTAATTACGGATTTTTTTATTAACTTATTTAAAGTAAATTGTTGAAGTCTTTTTTTGTGTGTGCGCGCGTGCGTGTGTATGGATGTACGCGTTATGTATGATGATTTGAAAAATCTTCAAGCATGTATCGTTAGGATAAAATAGAAAATCTTTACATTTCAATTTTATATATTCGTAAATTAGAATGAAATAGTACAATTGATTTTTAAATAGGACTATAAGTCTTTTTCAATGTCACATATTACAATTATTGAATTTTCTATTTTTTTTTTTTTTTTTTTTGAAATTGAAAAATTAATGATAAAAAAAAATTAATTTAAAGGATTTTAATTGTATGAACAATTAAATTGATTTATTAAAGTTAGATTTTAATTATATTACGTATTATAAAATAAAATGAAAATATTTTTGTTTTTTTTTTTTAACAACTGGAGCATAAATTATAACAGTAGGAAATTGTACTTCAAATACAGAATCAGCAATATCAAAACACTCCGAGTCTTTATTCAAATTGCGTGTACAATAAAATCTTCATATCAAAGCGTCAAAAACCCCTTCCATCCATTTATCAATAGTATAAATCCACTATTTATTAGCTTTAAATTGAAAATTTTTAATTTTATCCATTTTTCTTTATTACTGAAAAAGTGCGAATATCAAAACAGTGTAATTAAAAATGATATGCAGGACAAAATTCGTGAGTCAAGAGTTAAAATTTGATAAAAGTTGACATTAATAATCATATTTTTCATTTTTATTGGCCGTTGCTCGGTATATAAATTAATATATATATATATATATATATATATATAAATACATCTAATTTAATGTAAAAATCTATATTCGCCGTGGCGAAGGAAGAAAACATTTTCCGCTCAAGTAAGTCAATGAATGGTATGAAAATTAAAGGGAAATGACGTATGAGGCAATAAGCCAGAATATGAGATCTCAATCAAGGTTGTGTGGTGGATAGTTGTAAATTTCAATTATATCGTGGCAATATATTGCTTTTTTCTTTCTCATTTCTAAAGCGCTTCTGCTAGCTTCCATCGATGTCTCAGGGGTCTAATATCCCACCTTAAAAGTCCCGCAAGGCACGGGACACCACCAGACACGAGGTAGAACGGAGAGAAAGTGAAAAAGAGCGAGAAAGTAAGCCAGGGGGTTTGTTGATGAGTTTCTTTCTTCGCTCTTAAGAGCTAACACTCGAACAATTTTTTCTTTGTTCTAGTCGCCGACATTTTCTTTAGAATCCTATCTTCCTAGTGTCTTTCGCCTCTTCTGTCTTTCGTTTCTTAATTTAAAATTTTCTTTTTCGTATTTTCATCGAGTTTACTGGTTTTCTTAAAAAACTATTTTTTTTCACTGAGGATTTACTTCGAGAACTTTGAAGCTAAAACAATTAAATGAAATGAAAAAGATGATATTGTTGAAAGATGGTCTTCAGGTTTTATCAAATGTCGGCTAATCTTTCGTTTCATTTTATTCATAATAATCAAATATTATGTATACTTATTGAATTTTATGCAATTGAAACAAAAGCTTTAAACAAATATAATAGTTATTGTTGCAATTGAAAAATCCGGTGTAGTCACTTCATGGATGAAATATATGTCGAATGAAATAAATGTTAATGAATTGTCTTAAAATTTTAAGCGGAACATCTTAAAAGTTATTTAATATTAGAAATGCAGATATTTTTCTTCGCCTGAAATAAAAAACACAGAAAATCCAAGGCGATAAGAATACAAATAATTGAGATTAAAATTGAATGAAAAGAAGATATTCTCTCTGTATTTTTGAATGCACAATTTCATTTCTGTTTCTTCTCACTCGGTTACTCGAACTTGGGTACTTTCATGAACTATCTTCACCGCACCAACCGCTTAATTTCTTCATCACAAGAGCTTTGCACGCCTACAGGGGAATGCATATTCATTTTATTTCTCTGCTCTGTATCCTTCACTTCCTTTTTTGCAAACTTTTGCCCCTACTTTTATTTCGTATTTCCGGGCAGAAAAGATAAACACGAGTCACACACTTTATCCAGCTAATACACGCTCGCTTGATGATACTCGACTTCTTCCGCTTTTTTATTTACTGGACGATTCTTCCCTCATTTGCTTTTATTGTTGTTTCTTTCTTCTTCTGTGTAGTCCCGCGTATCAAGAGATCTTGTAGTTTTACCTATTCTTTTTATTTCGCTCGTATCGCTCTTCTTTTGATTTAAATTAAATGTGATTTTTATGCGTTAATATTATTTAATGAATTATTTTTCATTGATACAAATGAGAAACTAAGATGTGAGATACAGTAAATTAGTTAAATTTATATATTTAAACGAATAAACTTTAATGTTTATTATATTGGTAATTTGCGAGTAAAAATATTTACATTCAAGTTATGAAAATACTAAGATAATTAATTATTAATCGAAAATATTTTAATATTTTTCCGTCATACTGTATCCTTGTAAGAAAATATGCAGAGTTTTATAATTTAAAAATCAAAAAGTCTGATTAATAATGATTGCTCGGAAAACAATTGCTTTTAAAATGATCGTTTGAATCTAATAATGAAGGAATTTTTAATATAAAAATTATATCATTAAATTATTTTAATTTTAATTTTTCTACCAGTTAAGTTACATTATCCCTTTCATTAAATCAATAATTTGCAATATTATTAATAGATTTTTAAATAAATTTCACAATATACTATTATTCTCAAATTTTTATACCCACGATCTTCTATAAATTAAATAAAATGAAAATCATATAAAAATGGGAAGCAATGTGATTTTATTAATTTTTAAAATTCCCGTAAATATTGAAAATTAGATCTGATTCGATAAACACGCTATATGGATGACTTTTTCAAATCCAACTATTGCATATGCAAGCTTTTAATTATGTGGAGTATCGAAGATCAAATCTTATAAATAAAGTTTCTTTTATTGCTACTACGAATGAAAATTACTCAGACGCTTTCCTTTCTTTTTTTATTCGGAAAAAGCAAAAGTGGAGAAGCGCGTCTACGCTAAGTTGATTTACTCATCCAACTTTTCTTGCTTCCTGCCACTTGGGAAAAAATAATATAACACACAGACACGCACGCACGCACGCACACACGCACACACACACACACACACACACATATATATATATATATATATATATATATATATATACATATAAAGAGAAAACGCGAGGATCGAGTGAAATTGTGGTAGTTAAAGGCGATGAGAGAGAGAGAGGGATAATATGGAAATGAAAGAATGATAGCGTAGCTGTGAAATAAAGTGAAAGACAGTAACACGCGGGAGGCAAAGGCAGAATACGTATAACAGAGTGTACTTTTTAAGTGTTAAAAAGCGGTTAAATGGATTCGAAGTATTATAAGGATGAACTAAAAGGGGGATTATTATACTTTTTTCGTATTTCTTGAAGGAAGAAAAAGAGATCGAGGCTTTTCGTACGAATCTGAATTTTACTTTTTTCTGCACGATTATAGTGACGTAAATCGTTCTTTATACCACCAAGAAGACCAAGATAGTTTTCATGAAAGATGAAGAAGAGAAATGAGAATCGCGCAAAACAAATGTTATCTTTATTCATTTATATAACTTACAAAACATTCAAATGTTTCCACATCAGAATACGGTATTAAGCTTCCTAATAAATACAAATAATTTTTACTAGAATTGACATTAAGTCCTTAAGAAAAAGTTGAAGTAATCGATTTACTATCCTCAGTATTATATTGTTTGAAAAATACATTAGACTTTGAGACTAAAATATTATGTTTTATTTCTCGGAGCCAATAAATAAATTCAAATTCATTTAAAGTGTAATACAAATTCATTTCCAATAAATAATATAAGATCGAAACACCTAAAAATATAATTATAAACTTTAAATAGTAATAGGAAATTAATAATTAATTGAGTCAAAAAGGTATACAACGAATTTTTATTTACAACAAGTATAAAAATAAAGTAAAATGTAAATTATAATAGCTTATGACATGATTTATATTATTCTACATTGTCAATTATAATTCAGTTATGTTCAAAGAATAATATGAAACTAATATATTTAACAAATATTATATATTTTGAAAATATTTAATGTACGCAATATATTGTTAGCGTAGAATATAAAATTTTTGTTAGATCTGAATAAAATTTCAAAAACATAATGAATTATTAAAAGATTATGAAATTCTCACCATCCTCATTTATAAATTTCTATAAGAATAATATAATATTATATTTAATTTACAATTGTAATAAAATTATGGTAATGTTTTTTTACTTTTAAAATAATTTCATTATAAAGTAAATAAGTAGTCTATTCACATTCTATATTTTGCATAATACTAGTTGCAGAAATATTATTATAGAATAAATATTCTTTTAATTATTATTCAAATCAATTTATGAAAATAAAACATAATTTACCCGTAAATACTTTGAAAATTGTATAGAATTTTAATTAAAATATAACCGCTTAAGATCTATACTTATGAAATAAATTGTACTAAATGAACATAAAATAATCGGATTTGGTATTAAATAATATGTTCATTACTATTCCAGAGAAAATTACAGGAAACTGACTTTATCGATTATTAAACGGTCTATAATAGAAGGGATGGAATATGTTGTGGGAGGAAACGAATACGAACACAAATACCAACACGTATAATCAGAAGTTGAAGAATATTTAATTTTGTTTAGTCGATAGACGGTTATTGTAAAAAATGATGAATAGTCATTGTTCTTTTATGGTCCTATTTCATGACAGATCAACAATTATTCTGAAAATTCTTTTGGTTAATTTTTTTCATTAAATAGTAAATTAACAATCATCCATTATTAATTAAAGCGTCCAAAAAATTTAGTATAAGAAAAAAGCTGTTTGTAATGAGCTTTTGAGTCAGAATAGCTCAGAATTATTTTCTGCGTTAATTAGCTTTAAGCGTTAGAATTATATATATATATATATATAATTACAATTATATTATACAATTATAGATACAATTATATAAATCAATTATACAATTATATTACTCTCGGCATAAAAATATTCTCATAAAAGAAACATAAAATAGAAAAAATTATATTTTTCCTTCAATTCTAATGTGTTTATGCATAGAGATCAAAATATTTTTCAGTTATACAAAAAACTTTTATATACGAAAAATAATTTAAGAAAAGCACTTAATTAAATTCAACGATTATATATAATTAATGTATTTTTATAAATATACATACTCCACAATTCTAATCAACATAAATATAAATAGCTTGCAGTAATAGATAATAAAATTAATAATTAAAGTAAATTTTTTAAGTCTACGTTTGGATTTCGCACAGAGTCAAATTCCCAATATTAAAATTAATCTTCTTTCATAAATTGTAAAAAATACAAAAAATATGTGAAAAAATTGCAATTTACAACTATTGATATACGACACTAATACATGATTTTGCAAATGTATTTGTAAACATTTCCTAGTCGATAATTTTACAATATTCCTTCGAAAATTGTTCATTGTTTATTATAATGATTACAATATAATATGACATATATATATATATATATATATATATATATATATATATATGTGCATGTGTGTTTTTTCTTTTATGTATATTTTCATTGTAATGGCAAGAAAATTGTAAAAGACAATGGTAATTCATTTTTAAAATGACACTATGATAATGATTATATAGAATTCTGCTTTTAATCTATATTAATTAATGTTTATGAATAAAATGTTAATAATGTATATATTTATATATAAATACTTTTCATGTTTATGCTTGAATATATCTAATTTTTCTTAGCTTGTAATTTGTATAGCAAAATATATGGTTTGCTCCATGAAATTAAAATTTTTTTATATTATTATATTATTTCACTATTATTTTCAAATTATATTCTATTCAAATATGAATTTCAAATAATAATCGTGCGTACTTTCGTGATATAATTTAAACGTTTTTGTATTATACTTGATTATGTGAGATAAATGGATAGATTTTATAATATTCTTAATTAATAAAAATAAATTTTCTCTTTATAATTATAATCCGATATAAATTTTTCTAAAAAATTATCCGTAATTATATTATTGTGTTATTAATTACTTTTCTTTATTTTCCTTAACAGTTTGACTGTTTGTCGATAATTTTGCATAAATATCGCAATGTAGGGTTTAAACTTTATCATTAAGAAACAAATTTTTTTACATCGAAATAATAATTCTAAATATTATTGTAAATATTATTGGAGGTCAATTGAAAGCCAGAGAATATTAAGTATGAAAGTAAGAACCTCTCATTATGACGATATGATATGAAATAATCGACGCTCGGAATGAGATCAAAGGGAAAGCCATAGCGAATCTTATTCATGGAAAATCGAATTCAAATCCTTCTTTTTATTCCGGGTTAAGCGGCATTATAGTAAAG
>NW_011948430.1:5184985-5212989 GCF_000503995.2 Ceratosolen solmsi marchali
GTGGGGTGGCGGTGGGGGGGGGGGGGGTGTGTTAAAGAGGAGCTTGAAAATGTGCCTTTAACTGCGTTAACTTCGATCATTTTGAGTGGGGGCGTAAGCCCAGTGCACATGGCGCGTATAAATTCGTGGATTAAAGGAAAGAAGAGCTCGTGCAGTGCCGAGTCGAACAGCGAGTGAACGGAATGTAAACATGAATCCGCACTTATGGGAAGAAATGCAGGAGAGGAGGTACTGATAGAGCTTGCACCACTTGCTTTTTCTTTGTAGACGTGGAAAAAGAAAAGGAAGGATGGGATCGCGAAGGCGCACAGATAGCATAGGGTTCGACGAGTAAAGCGGAAGACGATGCTGTGAAAAAAACGGGCATGGATTCGGATGGAAAAAGATCCTCGATTCGCTCTATATTGGAGTGTATTCTTAATGCCACTTGCTTGTAAAATGCACGAGTCTTGAAGGCTTTGGAAAATTTCCTTTATCATCTTATTCTACATGCCGATTGTATTTATTCTTATTATTTATCACATAGGTATGGTATTCCATCACTATACTGTTCTCGTAAAATATTGTAAAATAAAATTTCATAATGGATTATTTTTGTATTTTCTTTCACATGATCGTTTATATCTGAGGGTATTGAAATTTTATTAAAATAAAAACAATTTTGAATAATTAATAGAGATTTTTTTAAATTTTTATGAATATCCTACCTGCGCTCGTAAATAAAAATAAATAATAAATTTTGAACTATACATATGAAATATCCTAGGATATATTAATTCCTAATTTTAACTAATAAGGCTTATTAATTTTAAATATTCATGAAATATTTGGTCAAAATTTTAAATCTCGTTCCAATGTAAGTATTGAAAGTTAATAAAAATGATTAATCAAATGGATTATTAATGCTTTATTAAATAATTTCAATAGGTTTATTGCTAATTAAATTTATAAAAATGTTTATTATTATATTTGTATATTTACCTGAAATTGTAAAATAACTTTAAATGAAACAAAAACATCTAAACAAAAAAGTAATAAACAAATAAAGATTCTTATAACAAATGGCATTAAAAAAAATCACTCTCTCTCTCTCTCTCTCTCTCTCTCTCTCTCTCTAATATGTTTTCATTATGGTTTTAGCTTAAGTTGTTTTATTTTTAATGCATTTCGAATATTATCTAGCGGTTCTCATTAATATAACGTACTTGAAATGTTTAAATTACAAAAATCTCATTCTACTGCCGACTCGCATCCCAACGTACAAGCTCATCTTTAATTTATATTTTTGCAATTGGCCTCCCAGGGATATTAGCTACGGCAGTGCAACATCTTCATCATCGACGAACATTCAAGTAATTCTACATAGGAATTGTCCTCGATAAAATAGCTCTTCCAATATTGTTGCAACAGCTAATAAATCCGCGTCGAGAATATTCGCCCCGCAAAATGCTCGAATTAAAATGAATCGAATCGCGCACACATATATTTCTTTACGGTTTGTCGCTCCATTCACCAGTCAATGACATTGCCGAGCGACGAAAAACTCCCGTGGAAAATGGGAAATAAATCCAACAACAATATCGAGGAATTTCGTAGGGAACGAGTGACCTGTGAGTAATATTCCTTTTGCGGAGGGAGGCACTTATATACTCCATGAGCGCGCGAAACGTAAGAATCTTGGCGTTGATGCTCTTGCATACAATTTGAATTCACGCAAACGCGCCTCGTAAAACGCTCCGGGTGATAAGGACACTGATAGATTCTCCATATATTGTCGAAGCCATTGTCCAGTAATAAATACGTAAATTTTATATTTACGGGGAGCGCCGAGTCGAATTCCGACACGTGCGCTTCCGTTTACAGGCATTGGATTCGCATTTCGCGAATGGCATGTACACGAAGTAATTGGATTTTTATTTTATTGGTCCATCGCTTAGATGATATAATACTTTTTGTTGCGTTCCACATCGCCATTGCATTGATGAGCCATCAATGTAATCATGTGCATTAAACTTCATTTTAATGCTAAGTCTGTAAGTTTTGCATTTTATTTGAGAGGCAACGTTGCTTATGTTTTTTTTTTTTTTTTTTTTTTGAACGCGAATTAATATGCATAGCAATTAAAAAGGGAGGAGAAAATTATTTAAAAATAGGTGCTTTAAATTTTGAAGCGTTTTAAATTAATATAATATAATGACAATAAATTGAATTACAATAAAATATTGAAACTGTCTAAGAAAATTATCTATCTAATGTTCTTGCGTGGAGATTTGCGCATAGATAATTCGTATTTTCAAATTATCAATTTTTAAATTCCATTGCTTATTGAAAATGGTTTTAAGTAGACATTCAAAATATGTTGAGCTAAATTTAGAAAATTTCAGTATTCGAACGACTAATTAAGTAACTTTTAATTTGAAAACAAATCTCTTATTATATTTTTCTAATTACCAATGATCGATCATATAGATTTGCTAATTTATTGAACATCTTCATCAGGCATTGTTCTTTAAATACATTGTATTAATGATTTAATAATTATTATATAATCGTAGGATTTATTAAGCACTAATCAGCTCAATCGATCATTTAATGATAATTAAATTTTTTCTGGTAATTATATCCATCAAAGTTGCCTCATGAAATTTCACATACTCTGTTTACAATTACAATTACAACTACACTTCTTACTATAAAATTACTTTATATAATTTAATTACCGCACATATCAGAAGAACATTATACTTTTTAACATATACTGGTAGGCATATTAAGATCTGATTAATAAAAGCTACTCATTATATTCTTTCATCTTAATGCTAATCAATGTATCGTCAATAGGAACTGATAGATTACAAACTTCAATAATAATTGAAAATACAATTCAATTACATTGTCATTGGTTTTCCCAGGACCACGATAGTTACGTATTCTTCTTACTTCATTAGAGTTGAAATTCTTCTCTACTTACCGCTCGAGCTTCACTAATGCCTCAGTGCTAAAGAAGAAAATGGTTTCGAATCATTCGTGGCCATTGTTGAAAAATCCCCAATCGACGAAACTTCAGGAATCCTCGAAAAGAATATCACGAGCAAACCAAGCCCCTTTACAGCTGAAGAGCGAACTCTCCTTCAACATCTCGCAATAAGTCTCGCCTCTTTCCTCTCCGTAGAAGCATTAACGAGCTCGTACTCGAGCGGCTTAAATATTTTCTCCATTTTTTTTTTTCACTTCCAGGGTAATGTGCGGCTCCCCGAGAGCAAACTCGGCGAAATTGGCCCTCGGCAATTTAGATCGTTCCCGGGCGCAGTTCTCGAAACTTCGCAGCATCGACGTAAACGCCCCGGGAGTCCGAGATCGTTAGTATTCCGGGGCCGTGTTTAATACCCAAGTTCGCCGTGCCGCGCGATAACCACTAACGAGTAAACAACGACGACCGGCTCGAGCTGAGTCAGCGGAGTCGCGATAAGAGGCGAGACCGCGCAGTGCGCGTGACGAATTGCTCGACTGAGATCCACGGGGATACCTGGGATATTGCTTGGTGCTTCTAAGACGCTACCGAGTAGTGATCAATCGAATTCGACTCCATGAAGAACCGTAGCCTCACTAATTTCCCATTGACAATTTTCTTGCTATTTAATAAATTTGTTGTTTAAAAAGCTGTCGATCTTATTTATCGCAGCAACATTCACAACTAAGCGACACACTGTTCCAAGGAATTTCAGTTATGCTATTCAATTTTTGCTGAGACGGATTTACGTGATTTTTACGAAATAACGTTAATCCAGTTTGCTATATAAATATTTTGTACCATAATTTATCGAACTAGTTGATATTATTTTTGGTAGTTTGTAAAGTATATTAAATTATGAATGATGGCAATAAATTCTGATGAAATGAGTATTAACGATGCTGATAGAATTTATTTTAGAAATTATTATATATTTACACGTGCAATTCATTGATGATCAATGCAATTAATTAATTAATAAATATACCTATATAAATATAACAATATAATTACATCGGCATTTAAAATTTAATTTAACTCAGTTTACAAAGACTCGAATGAGTTGTAAAATATTCTATTAGTTATTCTATATTTAAATAAATTTAGAATTTATGTTGTACTAGGATAAACTATTTATTAGTGGATGTCTCTTTAGATTAGATAATAATTATTTAATCATTATGTTCGAGAAATTTAATAAATAGAAGTATTAAATTGAAAAGTTGCAACAATAAATGTTGCATACGTACACAAATGTATTTATTATACATGTACTGTCCCCTGGTATACAATTGAAGTTCAATCTTAGATTTTTCATTATTCAAATATTTTGAAAAGAAGTTATTTAATATGAATTATATACAAATTTATGTATCAATATGACAAAATAAAATAATATCGCGAGTCTCTATTAAATAAGGGGATCAATATTATGAGATAAGCATTTAGTACGAATGGCAGATTAAGAAATAGAGAAAGGTAAATTAATATTTAATTTTGAGACATTAGAAATGGAGGAAAAACATAAATTGATAAAAGGAAATATGTCATAACAAATAAAGTAATATCGTTAGTAGTCCAATTTGTGTAATTAGTTACGTAGCTTAAATTTTCATCGTCGAAGGTGCAATGGAAAGGGAATAAATCAAAGACCGATATGTGTGATATAAAAACAATATATTTCTTCTATATTATGGAATTTATTGAATTATTATAATTCCAATATAGAATTATATTGAAAAAAATTATATTCAGTAAATAACAATAAATAAATAACAGACATTAATATTAATAATACGAATACATGTTGGTTATTTATTCAATTTTAATTGGCATTTTATCCTTTTGTCATGAATTATAATGTACACGAAGCTGAGTATAGAAATATTTTTATCCGGAAAGATTTCCAATGAAAATTGTGTTAACGATAGATTGGAAATAAGAGTTTTTATTTGAAAATAATATACAAAAGATTTTCATGTTTAAATGAGAAGATTAATTTTCTCTGTTTAACTGAAATTTAATAAACTAAGTTTAATTGAAGCTAGTCAATTCAACGATTGGAGTAATTTATTAAAAATGCTCAATTTAAGTATTCTATATCCAATTATTTTCTAAATTTTTCTTTCTAATGTTTATTCCGATACTTTCGGTTGAAATACGAAATTCTTAAATTTTTCTTAGATTTTATTGCCATAATTTAAGATTTGTCATATCGACATAATTCAAATATTGGAGAATATAATATTGGAAATTTCCATTAAAGACACGAAGTATTCATTAAAAAATATTGAACGTAGAGTTTAAAATATAAAATGTACACGGCATTAATTATTGTCATATCAATAATTAATTTAACTTGACGATAAAAACGCTCTACGAAGGCTGACAATAATAACAAGTTTTAAGTATTTTAAATTTTATTATCTAGAAATGTTGCAAGCTTCTCGAAACATTGATAATGATTTGCAATATTCGAGTAATATGTATTGTTATTTAAAAAAATAATCAGTCACAACGTCAGGCTCGTTTAAGTTTTAGGTTTTAAGTTCCATAAAATATTCATGCATTAATCCCATAGTGAGGAAGTTATCCTTCAAGATATTATTCAAATTTTTTTTTTTCTTTTTTTTTTCTTTATTTCTTTAAAAACAGTCTTTGAATTTTACACTCAAAGCTTTACTCTTAACACGTTTTTCTTCAATAGAAATTTTTATATTTATCTTTCTCTTATTTACTTTTCTGTTCATCGTTCAGTCCACTTTCTGCGAGCTTTTAAGTTCTTTTGTCCTACCGCAAATGTTGTTCCGTTTAAACTTTCAAGTCTTTGACCAACCTATAGAGCATATAGTCGTCGAACTTTGATTAAATGTCTTATTCTTTAGTATTAAATATACTGAATTAATTTGGTTTCGTACCATGGGGACTACCCAATCCAACAATCAGCATAATAAATGCAAATGACATAGAACGTACAAGTATACCTAATTAACATAACTATACAATGTAATTAAATATATATTTATTTTGAGTGAATTCGCTTCTATTCATTAAAAATGATTTTGTTTTTCAGGCACGCAACGCCTACTTTCGAGAACAATATTCTATGCTACACAGCCATGAAATTCCCTTATCTTTCACACATTCATTCCCACCGAAATTAAAATAATGTAGAGATATCAAGTGCCTTGCAATTAAAATATCGGATGCACAATCTTTGTGATTTCCCGTGATAATCGTATGGCATTCCTATGGGTTTCACGCCCTCGCAGCTGCGTAGTAAACAACAGTTGGAGGTACATGCGCTTGGAGGTCTGAATTGATGTAAATAACACCTACATGTGCTGCGTCGAACTTTTCTGTGGTGTTTGGACCAATAGCCTGATGCTGCGGTCGGATCGAGATTTAATGTTACGTCACGAGCACTGGCTCCTGATTGTTGTTTCGATTAATTGCGATTCTGCTTAGTGTGGGACGAAAGGTCGAACACTCGCTCAAGCAGGTTAGGTTAATGGCTGTTGGCTTCTTATTATGTTTTCGATTAATTCGTCTAGACGTAGTTCTGGCACACTGATGTAAATTCATTCGATAATACTTCAATTTATTTACAAGTACCTCCTTTATTGCAAAAAAATAATTTAATATTATATATATATATATATATATATATATATAGGAATATTAATTTCTAGTGGTTACTGCGTGTAAAGGTCTGTAATTGAGAAAAAAACACGAAATCAATTTGCAGATTTAAAATTAAATTGTTTATTGAAATATTTTTATAATTATTCGTTCTAATTTCATTTCGAACATTTAATATTTCATTGCTAAAATAAATTAAAAATGTTTTCCATTATCTATTTTTATCTAGATACATTTCTTTTCTCCATTTTTTTTTTAAATTCATCTTTTACAATTGTCATATTAATCATATGCCCTTAATTATTAAATTATATGTACTTTTTTTAATATTTCTTATCATCTGTCCTTCTATAAATATATGAAATTTTAATAATTTTGACTCTTTATAATTTTCAGTATAAAACTTAAAACAACAATACTTTTAAATGAAATATTATTTAAAATCGTTCAACTGATACACACACGCGCGCGCAAACGTATTAGCTTGTTAAATTTTTGTATATACAAAAACATTTTGTATCTTCTTTTCACAGATATGATAAACACAAGCAGTTGACTAAACACGACTCGTGTGCGGAGATGAAATAGAACAGTAGGAAGCCAGTGAACTTTCTCTTCGAATTACTGGGTTGCAAGGGTGACATACAGGCATGAAAGTACCAGTAATAGAGAAAACACTAAAATACACACACGCGCGCACGCACGCACACACACGCACACACACACATATATATATATATATATATATATATATATATGTCAACTAAATTTGTTTACTGAATAAACACTTTCATACTGTACAAAGTTATATTTTAGTTAGTAAACCAACTTGTTTTTAGTACCTAATTTTGGCCGCGCATTTATTTTTTAATTGATGTAGTTAAGAAGAATAATTTAAATTTAAATTATAATAATTTTATAACAGTTGATAAGGATATAAAAGTTAATAATGCCAATGATCAACATAGTCGAATTAATTATGTAATCAATAAATGTGAAATATTATTTCAAATTGAATAATTTATATATAATGTAAGCATAATTATATTATATAAAATTGTACTGTTAAGAAATTTATGATATTTTTTGAAAAACTTATAAGCTAATTTCTGTAATATATCTTTGTTAAATATAGCATAAGTTGAACATAATTTTCTATTACTAGAACTTTTTTTTTATCAAATTAGTTGAATTATAATTGTCATCCTTATATATAAATATAAATATAAATAAATAAATAAATAAATATATATATATATATATATATATATATATTAAAATAAGATTTTAATATAATGTAATATAATAAAAGCTGTGGTTAATCAGAAACGAGACTAAATATGTTGATTAAACAAACCGAAATTTAATGTAAAATGATACAGATATTTTCAGACATAAAACTAAAGAAGAAAAAAATGAAATAGGAGTAGAGGGGTATAAAATTATGTGCATACGTATGTAAAATATAGGAATAAAATATATTCATATGTACACATCGTTTTCATAAAATTTTTACATGAGTAGGCACGTGGAGAAGATAAAAGGCATTGGGATTCTATTTTCAACGTCAAACACATTAAATTATATGCTTCTTTACCGTGATTGGTGGTCTTTCGTATAGTAGTTTATTTTTCTCCTTTCATTTTTTCAAATACAAGAATATTGTGGTATCAATTGGTTAACGAATTACGAGTTCTCGTTGTTACACGGCTATTTCAGAAAAAAAACAACAACATAAAGTACTGTACGCGGTGAAATATATAAGTAAAAGGATCTTCATTGTATTCATTATTATATTTAATGTTTTCTTCAATTTTATATGACATTTTTACAGATTTCTATTTTCATTCATACATATATCTATGTATATAACTTTTACACGATTATAGCATAAGTGTGATAAACATTTAATTTTTTTATATAAAGCATAATTAAATAATCCAATTAAAATGATATTTAAAAAGGCTTATATTTTCAATTTCAATAGAACTATTTTAATGATTAAAACTGTATAATTTATTATTTATGATTTGCACAATTATAAATTATGCAATTCTTTTAATTTATGCAATTACTTTTTAAAAATAAGTTTCAATAAATCTATCTACATAAAAGAGTTCTGAATTTTAAATTCTCAATTCGAAAAATAATTGACTGTAGATATAATTGATGTATTTGTTAACGCAGACTTATAAGTTACGGAAGCCGGGAAATATTTTGTCGTGATTGATCTTGCAAGAGCTTTCACTTTTCTAGGAATTTAAAGCTCATACTATATTGCCTGTACCATTAATGCTCAAACGATGTTTTTTCGTATACTTTGCTAGGAAAATTAACATCTTTAGCTTTCTAAAGGCACTCTCTCGAAGTAATATTTCAACAGTTAAAAGAGTTTTTAAAGTAAAATAAAGTTTCTTTTAATGCATAAGGCATAACAAACATTAAATAATTACTGTTTCCTGCAACGAAGTTTTTGTTCTGGAATGATTTATATTAAAAGAAATTTTATTTTTACGTGTAAAAGCTTTTCATTATCTATTTTCATATCGTAGATGATTTTATATAATTTATAATAAAATTTAAATATAAATGTTAAAAATATTAGGATAGAACTGATATATTTATTGTTCTAAGTTTGTGATTAAAAAAAATTAATTTATTACAAAAATATCTATTTCCATTACCATTATGCTAATTATCACAAGACTTCATAAATGTTCAATCTTTTTTTTTTAAATAAGATAATAATTGAAATAAAAATACATGAAATAATTCTATAAAATACAGTATTTATTATACATTGTTGTATTTAAATAATATTATATATGATATTATAAATATAAATAAATTCCGTATGTTCTTCAATTATAAATATATGATAGTTATATAACAGAAAATGAATATAAAATTATTAATTATTAAAATGTCATTTTTTAAATTATTTCATAATAATTGATTTGTTAATTTTGCAGAAAAATAGGACAAATTTTCCGATTTATGGAACATGTAATGCAAACAGTTATGGCACAAGCATGAGTAAGTATACATACATATAAACATTATTATTTTTATTGTTATGGCATAAAAAATTTAGTCATAAAGATACGTATTTGTATATTAAGTAGACTTCAAACTTTTTTTACTTATATAATATTCTTGAATCTCGATTATATTAAATTTACTATGACAAGTATATTTGTTTAAAAAAAAAAAAAAAAAAAAAAAACTTTAATGTAAAGTCATATTTAACGGACAAAATTAATTTTTAATTAAAGTAAAATATTTATACTTACATAACTTCATTTTTTTAAAATTACTAACGTCTATTATTTATATTTCTTTAAGACAAATATTCAAATAATATTTTAATAGAGAAATTATAAGAAATAAAAGAAAGTATTATAATCTCAAACCCATATTTCTATCATTAGCAGTGTATTTAAATCTATAAAATTGTCTATTGAAAAATTGTCAAAAATATGATTTTACCTATTATCGTAATAACTTCGAGTATGGAATGAAAAAGTTGAGATATCCAGTGGATTGCAAAGTAATTGCTGTTGCGTTCCTTTGATGAGCTTTCTTGTCATTTTCACGAACTTTCCGGCACTGACATTAAAATTCGCTGGGTAATTTCTGCTTTGTCCCGCCTTCGGATACATTTACAGATGAGACGTTTATCCACGAAGAAAAGAAGCAGGAAATTTAGTGGATTTTTACGAAATTGCTGACACATTTTAATAAATAGAAATGTTGAATAATGCGAATATGAAATAAAACTTCTATTACATTTTTCATTAAAATAAAATACTAAGTATAGAAGTTTAGTAACAAATATCCATATAGACGTATATTTAGCTTAAATGTCTAATAGTTTTGTGATCCATTAACTAAAATAAATATATTACATTCTTTAACAAAAAATAAAGATAATATTATTAATTAGTTTAATAATTGTTCATATTCCTTACGTAACAATATTAAGGCATGTTAAATAAAGTTTAAAAATATGTTTTGTTTTTATTTAAGCATACGTAATATCTTGAAGATTTGATATTAAATAAATTAGTATAATAAAAAATAATGTAGTGCCGATTATATGAAGTATTTATTGATAAGAGTTTCGTATTAGAAAGTATTGATAATTAGATATTTAAACGTAATTTCGAAATATATAATTTTAACATGTAGTAAATTTAATAATTTTAAACTGAATTACTTAAAATTTTAAGAATAACTTTACAAAAATTATTATAAGAAATATAATAATTATATGATTTCTTTGAAACGAATATTTTATCAATCTATTACAGATGTTCCATTCAATTTATCCAAACAACGATTTGTTTGTCTTAAGTTGTCCTTATATATATATATATATATATATAGAAACATTAATTAAATTATTAAAAGTGTTAATTCTATCATTATGTCATGTGTCGAATTTTAGTGAAAGTGTGTGAAAATGGATATGTTATAAGATAAAAGATAAATAATATAATAAAATAATGTAATAAATAGCGACTGATATTGTATAATATATCTAGTATAATTTAAAAAAATTTGCAATAAATTCTTTTATTTTAAAATAATATAAAAGAAAATTATTAATTAAATTTTGCCCAGCTTATATAAAAAAACAAGTACATTGTATTTTATGTGAAAAATTAGATGTTATTCTAGTTTTTCTTATTATACATAATATTTTCATATACAAAAATAATATTTCCAATAAGCGTATAACGTATGAAAATTAATTTTTACAAAGATTCGTTAGTAATAAGGTAAGCAATGAAACATGAAAATACTCGTAATCCACAACTTGAGCAATTCATATAAAATAGAAGCCGGAAAACATAGTCAGAAAAACAATTTTCACTAGCATTTACTTTCATTCAGCATTCTCATAATAAGTTCAGGAACCAAGGAAAAATGATATAAATATATTTTTCATTGTTGAAACAGAAAAATATTTTCGGCGTATATTATTTCTTTTATGTTATAAATTAAACTGAATTTATTTTACCAATGATTTTAAGATAAATTCATCCTATTATCTCTTATAAATCTGCATTCTACATAAATTAAGTGAAATATAAGAGATGACATTTATACAAAGGATATAGAAAGGACAATTTTAAGAGATAAAAAAAAAGTATGTGAAGCTTTACTACACCAAGAATTTCAAGAATCCTAATGAAATTAATGTAGAATTATCTTACTAAAATAATCATAAAATATAAATGCGAAATAATTGAACTAATTTTGTATTATGTCAATGTCCAAATAAAAAAAAAATATATATAGAACTTAATTATTTTTATATTATAATATATTATAAGTAGAAATAATTGTACTTGCAATTATTAGTATATAATAGTAAATTGAATACTAGCTAAAATTAGATATACTTTCATAATTCTTTAATAGTTAGAACAATAATAGAAAAACTATTAATAGCAATATTTAAACGCTTAATGTATTTTTATTTGTTTGGAAAAAGTATATTCATTCATCTATTAATTTCTTCATTTTAATTTCACTTTGACTATCGTTTTTATTACTTTTACTAAATATTATAAAAAATATAGATATTATATAATTTTTTAATATTCAACTCTATATTCTCAATTGTTTGATATTTTGACGAGAATATCCTCTTGGCTCGATCATTAGTACTTCTTTTAGCACATAGTTCGATGATATTTTAACTTTTAACTTTTAACAGCTCCAGCCTTATCTGATAAGCATATATGCATCAAGTAGATCTAAATGTAGAAATATGATCTCTCTATATAATGTTGGTTTTCATGAAATTTTTTATTTTATAGAAATTAAACTTCAAAGAAATTTAAAGAAGTTTTTAACAAGCAGCAAAATAATATGCTGATTATGAATTATTATTATTTTCATTATTTATAATTTGATGTTATAATTTCATAATAAAATTTTATAAATCCAATTAATAATGAACTCTGGTACATGCGGTATAGGTTTTTAATAAAAATAAAAATTTCAAATGCTCAGATAATATTTCAAATAATCCTTGTATAACAAACCGTTAATACGATACAATTTTTGTCAAAAAGGCAAATATTGTAATTTTCACAATCATTGTATTTATGAAATAAATGATGTATATTCTAATGAAATATATTTTTAATTGTTCTTTGAAATATAATTTAATGCAATATTGCAAATAAATAATTAGTTTTATAAATTATTATCACTTTTTAGATTGCTACAACATTTTAGTTCTATTTTCCATTTCTACTTTCTTTGCTTCATAATGAAACATCATTTGTGGTAGTACATTTCTAATATAATTTACTTCCAATTCACTTACCTAATTATATCTTTAAATCGATAAAATAAATTAATTTCGTAGTTATCAAAGTTTCATCCAGAATAAATAGGTATAATCTCTTTAAATTGACAGGTTTGTACAAGCCAAAAAAGAATTTCATTGACGCTTTAATGTAGATAAATTAGAGTATGCGCTGTTTTATAGAGTTTTTTTTTTCTTTTTTTTTTCTTTTTTTTAAACGTTTTAACGGTATTTTGCAGTACTTTCGATATAATTAATATAAAATATTGATTAGTTTTATTCCTATTTATAATTCATAATTTATATTGTAAGCAGTGCATTATAGATTTTTGCTCAGATTATCTATAGATTAGTTAGGTTTATTAAATGCGTGTCTTCGGTAAAATTAATGAGATTGAATCGTTTATGTGGAACATTGTATATATTTTATATTATTTTATATTATTCTTATAGAACAAATCTTATAAAGAAATGGCATGCAGCGGTTGGGGGTGATTTTGAAAAGTTTTACATATTTTGTGGATCTGCGATATGAATGAGCTTAGAAATTTAGAAATAAGTCACGTTTAAAATAAAAATATCGAGAAAGTTAAAATAACAATGATTGATAAATGATTTGAAAATATTTTTATGAAAGCGTGTATAAATGAGTATATTGATTAAAAAAAAAAAAATAATAATAAATAAATACTTTGATATCCTATTATAAGAATAATAATTTTACTATACAGAAGTTACGTCACGAAGAATAATAATATTCGATACTACTTAAAAGAAGTTTGAAAGATGTTTGAAATTAAATTTTTGCGTAATTTTATTATCTTATGAAGAAAGCATTTTAAGCAATTGGAAAATTTTTGAAATTTCATCTACAAGTGTTTACGGAAGTAATCATATTATCCAATGCTTTTTCAAAATTTGGTTCCAAATTTTTTCTTCCTACGTATGCGACATTTGCGCTAGCAGAAATCGCAGCCATAAATGTGAGTAAACATTACGGGTATTATAATAATTCAAAGCGATAAAGAGAAATTTGAGCGAAATCCGACAACCGGCATTTACCTTAGGACAGTTGCTGTGGTTGGAAAACGACGAGCTATTAACGTAAAGCCTCTACGTGCACCTCTACGTATATACATACTGTGCACCTTTTTATGGGAATTAACGTCGGGAAAATTCGGTCTGAGAAGAGGAACCTTTGAGCGTAAAGAGTCAGAGATACAATGAAAAAAAGGAACAGAACTTACGCTTGTGGGTTTGGGCTTAGGAGATGGCTCTTGTACATTTTGTTGCAAGTGCCGTGAAAGTAAATTCGTGCGTCGTACTCCATGCATTCCTATATACTTAACTGCATACGCATGTATTTGCGTATGTATACACATGTATGCATATTTATTAATAGATATTTACAGAAATAGTAGATGTATAGTCGTATAAATACTAGTTGTTTTAACAGCAAGAGAAATGAAGGAAGAGAGAATGAGAGCATTAAGCAAATCTCATATCCATTGAAAAATGTAAAACGTGTCAATATTTTGATAGAAAACTTTTATTTTCATATGTAAATTTGTTATTTTTACATTTGTTAGTAGTTATCGCTATCTAAAGTATTTCGTATATTTTTACATTAATATAGAAAATAATTTACAGATTGTAATAATATAAATTAATAACATTAAAAATAAATTATTGAAACGTAGTTTTAGACTTAGTAAGAACTCGGTAGAATAGTTACGATATATCGGACAATGATTTTTATAAGCAAATTTTGTTATCGTTTAATCATTCTAAATAAAAACATCGATACTTGAAATGAGCGGCAATTTAATTATTTATTTTTTTATCTAATCCATACTTGATTTATTTTCTGATTCTAGTATCTTGGATTATAAGTTGTTCTTTCGCTTATTATTCCTTTTCATCTTATTTTCACAAAGAGTTTGTTTTATATTTGAAACTTTTCAATATATAAGTTAGCTGTTCGAATTTTAAACTTTTTAATATAAAAGTTTAGAATACCAGTAGTATATAATACAATTTATCCTAATATTTTACACTTTTTATATGTAAAATAATATATTTTAAAAATATCGTTTTATGTACGAGTAATTTTTGTAAAAAGTGAATGTTGAATTCATTTAATTTTAGATTAAAAGGTTTTTGAAAATAATTATTAATACCTATAATTACAAAAATTTTGTTATTTATGGAATATGTAAAATGTAGCAGTCAACTGTAAGTTGTATGACCGTTCGCCCTTTGCTTATTTCATTTAAATTATCATTTGCTTTTCCATTACGTTAGCAATTTGCAAATGTTGAGAAACAGAATATTCAGTAAAATCCGGCTGACGCTTAGTGTATTTCAATTAGATTATGTGCATTTGCAATCGGCGACCGTCTGTTTCATATTGTCATGTGATTTCATATTTTAAAAATTAGATATTATTTTTGTTCTATATATGTTTTTTTAATATCTTCTATAATTTAAATATACATAGGGAGTATGAATTTGGATATTTCATAATTATCAAAGAGATGTAAAAGCGATTTTTTATATCATGTCTAACGAATTGCATATTGATTAATATAGAGAATAATTTCATTATGTGTATATTTTTTATAAAACATTTTTATGTAATTTAACATTAAAGGTCAGATAAAATAAGTATTTTTTTTTATTAACATATAATGTCGGATATTACTAATAGATTATAAAATTATAGAAGAAGTAATGAAGCTATTTTATTTTCAATTTACAGATAGGATAGATCTATCTCATTAAAGAAATGATTGATAAATAAAAAATGTAATTTTAATTAATGACATACATATTTATAAAATATGTAACTGTCAAACGACTTAGTGAATTGTAAAAACATTTGTATATCACTCTAAAAACTATAGGACAGAAATATTTTTGGATATATTATATTTAAGCTATCGATCCTTTTAAAGGTTATTTGATATTTTTATTTTAAAATCGAGTATGTAAGCAAAATTTTTTAATAATATTTCATCCAGAACCATAATACATCAAATTATTGTGATCGTTAGTTAAAATAATTAACTGATTAAATATTTGGTTTTATGACGAAGGTGAACTTTAATAATGAAGTTAATAAATAATGTAAAAATTATAAATTTTATAAAATTATATTATGATGCGAGTAAGGAGAAATTAAAATTATTTGAACTACTTTACAGAAATGCGATTGACTTCGAAATTCAAAATTCGAAAGAAATCCACAAATCATACTCGATACGCTAGATTTATAAATAAAAATTTACAGACTTTTCAGTCGAATTAAAAGTTCAATTTCACGTTCGCATTTATTGTCTACCCCAGAATACTAAACAATAACTTTTAACGAACGAGCGAAAATAAATAAAAACCCTCGAAAGTCGTCTACGCCCAAAATAATAAAAGTTAAAAAAAACATTGTTCGCGTGGTGGCGTTCAGCGCTTCCTGAAATCCTGAAAAAAAAAGTCCCGTCGAAACGGCTCTTTCAACTCCACGGATGCACACAGCGATATGAGAATCTCCTACACATTTTCCTGGGAGACACATTGCACGTTGACACTCGCGTGGCTTGTATGTGTATGGGTGTCGCGCTGAAAATGAAAATTATTATACTTTTTACTGTCGCTGCGCTCGTCAAACTTGCCACGAATTTCAACCTTCGTTTCGTGTTTATAAAGAGAGCAGAAGAAAAAGTGCAGTGAATAAGTGAGTGAATAAGAGAGACGGCGTTGGGAGAATAGTGATTGAGGTAGAAAGTGCGAAATAAAATATGACGGGACAATGCGTTGTCGCATAGCTTTCACGTATGATTCTCCTAGACGTTCCTATTAGTTCTGCGTCACTGTCGCTCCTCTTTTAAGTGTTCGAAGGGTTGCAGCTGAAACTTTTCTCCCTATCAAGTATCCCTTATGTTACATTTTTCTTGATTCGGACGATTGCTCTCAAGGTCCTTTTCAGGCTTCATAATAAGAGCTGTAAGCAGATACCGGATAATGTATGAGTATTTTTACATACTCGGCACCGTTTTCCTTTCAGTCTTTTAGTTCTCATATGCATTCGTTATTATTAACATGCAAAATATATGATAGAATTTTATTATTATTTTTTAATGATTTCAAGCTGTTTATTTTGAAAAGCTGCAAGTTATAAATGAAGTAAATATATGAAGATAATCAGTATACGATTTTCATGTTAAATACTAAAAATAAAAAGATACCCATAAGTGACATACATAAATGGATTGAGTTTATTTTTATTTAAATTATATTATTCCTCTCAGTAATTAATAGAATAAGATAAAATAATTAATCAAGGAATGTATTGTTGAAGAAATAATATTATTGATAAGAAATATTAAGAATTTTTGTACCAAAGACAATATAATTGACCTTAATTAACACTTAATAACTGAATTAATAACTACTATAAGTTTTTTGGAAAACAATTTTTTAACTAAAAAATTACTTGCACTTCGCAAATGTATCGTTTTATGTTTAGTCTTCATACATTGTTATCGTATTAAAAAACAAATTATTTATTGTGTATTACGAGAAATTGGAAAGTGATCATATATCAACTATAGTACAATTTTGTTTTGTTTTTGTTTAATATTAATTTTGTTTAATTTAAATATTTCGTATTTATCATTGAAACAGATATTAATATCAATATATAATATACGCTAGCTTCATATTTCCCAGATATTTGATGTAACCGCTATAAGCCAATTATGTATATACATTATAATGGATGAACATTAGAGGATTGATGTGTATAAGTTTTTCAATTAACAGAATACTTACATTTATAATGAAAAATGTTTTCTATAATACTCACTTTAGTACTCACATGAAAGAAAAGATAATAGCTTTATAAATGGTATCAATTAAGTAGAAAACAAACCATCAACATGCGAAAGCTTATTTTCATAATATGAAGCAAGAATCGAGTTCATATTCAATTTCACTAGTCAATCTGACAGAAAAATTATGGCAAAAGAATGCAGAAACAAATGAAATAAAGGAAATGTGAAAGAGAGTTGAACTGAAAAAGAATGTTCATCAGGCATTGCAATCCGAGGGGCTCAATCGTGCGATATTTCCCTGGTAATTCCGTAATACGCAAGAGAAAACGACTAAAATCTACCGCAGCCATCGTCCTTCTCTTCTTATACGACTTTTTATTGTCCCTTTCCAATCTTCGGCTTTCCTTTACGTTCTCGTTTTCTTTCATCTACTTTCATTCACCGCTCGTATGATTGAATGCGCGCAACATAAAAATGGCCTTGCATCGGTGAATGAGAGATAGATAGATAGATAGATAGATAGATAGGTAGATAGATAGAGAGAGAGAGAGAGAGAGAGAGAGAGAGAGAGAGAGAGAGAGATAGATAGATAGATAGGAAAAGAGAAAAGCACGAGGGTAGGAGAAAAATAGAAAAGGCGCGTGCGAGAAGAGGTAGCGGAGATTCCCGTAAATTATATTATGAAAATGAAGAGAAGACGAGTACCGATGCTGCCGTTGCTGCTGCGCCTTCGGTATGAATAATTCAGTGGAGAAGCGCGGCGCACGCGCAGCGTTCTCTTTCTTTACCTATGGCTTCTTTATCTCTCTTTCTCCGCAGCACGTTACCGGGAAACAAATGAAAAATAATGGAAGCCAAGCGGAAGCTTGCCGATACATTCACCATTATTCTTGCCTTCGCTGCTGTTCACTGTTCCTCTTCTATTTTTATTCGTTTTTCCTTACTTTCCACCCGAGCAATGAGAAAGAAAGCGAAACTTGTCTTTATTTCTCTTTAAAAATTTTTTTCAATTGCTTCTTATGGCTCCCTTTTATTATAAGAAGTAAGTCAAACTTCCGAGACAAAAAGTGTGATTCTGACATTTTACTTACTCTTCCGCTCATCTACTTCGCTATGTTAATATTGACACTTTAAGTATATCAAAATTCATGTGAAAATTCAAGGAAAATAAAACGAAATGGAAGAAAGCAAAAAAAAAAAATATATATAAAAAATATTTTAATAATATGTATTTTATATGATAAGCGATGAATAGAAATATTCATTTGCATTAAAAATATTCCCTATATACAAATAAAATAGAATTTGTAATTTGCATGATAGACAAGGTGTTGTGGAAATCGGGCCATTTTCAAAATTCACTGTCAAACTATCGATATAAATTCTAACTGGTCTTTATCTTCATTATTAATCATTCAAAATATTGTTATGATTTCTCGAATGTTTTAAAAAAATGCATAGCAAGACAAATTATTGTCGGAGGAATTCCATAGTAAGATCAGCTGGGACCCCTCTAGGAGACTAGAGTGTTCCCAATACCGCAAATGTATCTTTCCCTTCAATTCAATGGGCACATTGACGCACAGAAGTGAGCATTATTCTATCCCAGGTAAAGTTGAGACGAATACAAGTTACTTGCACGCTATGTATACGCAAGAAACGCCAAACACATAGGATGCGGTTAATTTACTTAGTAACCACATCAACTTGTAGCTCCAACATTAGTCTCGACTCAACATCAGTTCAAGGTTCTCCTAGTGACGTTGTCGAATAGCATGGAAGCAAAGTCTCACAGTTCAATGTCTGATAAGTTTAACTTTCCAACTTAGTTTATATAAAATTTGTAAGTATAGAATCTTGATATGATAAGTTTTGCACTGTAAAATATGAATCAAATGTTCACGCCTTTAATATTATTATAATATTTAAGGATTTTTGTCACAACGTAAACTATCTCGTTCGTTCCTACTTGAAGCATCTAAAAACATTAAATGAGATGATGTTTCTCAAGATTTTATATTATCTTTTCATAAATAATTAAAGTCCAATAATATTATCTTTTTGCTTACGATAACCATACACCGTGGCTTATAAAAATTTTTTTGAGAATTCAGATGACAAAGTTAATGGACCACTGATTAATAATTATAATAGATATTTTTTATTATCGTTGAAAATATTATTTGCCTAAAGCGTTATTTTATAAATTGATTTTGCAATGATAATTTTCTTTCTATGCTTCAGAAATATTCTAAAATTTAGCCAAAGCTCTACATCTACAATTCAAGTTTGAACTTTATTACGTTATTAGCTTTTTACTTCAATCTAACGCTTTTTAAATAATTTAACAAGCGATCGGTATAATTTTAATGCTCTTGTATGCGAATCTAATAGCTAATGAATAGTTATTCGTTAAATTAGTCAAAGGGCTTCGTTTATTAACATTTGAAATATAAAATTGAAAAACGCAAAATATTCCTTAATAATAATACAACAAATATTTTATGTATATAATATATTTCAATTATTTAATAACTATTAGCTATACTTTGTATTTTCAATGATCTTTTAAAATATAACCGCATGTATGAAAAAATTTTCAACTTAAAAACATTGATCGTAAGCCGAAGATACTAATTTTTCTCTCGTCAGTATGTTTCAATTTGATTTCTTCCTCTTTACTTCTCATTGACAGTACTTATTCGATTTTTTGTCCTTATCCTGACTTTCTAGGTTTTACGTTTGATATCGTCAACTGAGTTACACAGCCAATCGAATCCAGAATCAATCTATCGGCTGGGCGTAAGAATCGATGAAGGATAGAAAGGGAGAGAGAGAGAGAGAGAGAGAGAGAGAGAGAGAGAGACGAGACGAGATGTCACCGCCGAGACAAAACGAGAAATAATAAAGACACCGCGTGCGCTGACATGGGCAAAATGAAAAGATCGAAACGCTTGAAGTACATCTAAAGATACAATTTTTTCATTCCTCGAGGAAAAAAATCTGCACCCCGAAGTATCGCAAATTGGCGAAAGCCTTGAGTGCTTTTATATAAAGCTTAGCAACCATCTTTCTTTTTAACACTCCTCTTGGAAGCTGACAATAATTTACGTCTCGGACACAGTGTAGTCATGCACTAACGTAAAAGAGCTTTGTTTATGTTTGCCACTGCTGGTGTGACATCACGACTGTTCTGGAATACTTTATGGGTCGAGTCGAGAGGAGGACGATTTTTCTCATCAGTGTCTATTTTAATAGTTTTTTTCTTTTTTGTTTTTAGATCTCATCGGTATGTCCATTTTGTATCAGAATTATCAATAATAACTTTAATGCAACTTTTTCAATTACGATTGAAAATATGACGAACTTGTCCGTTGCTACATCTGCATGGCCAAACAAATTTATTTTACATAGTCAAATTTTATTGTCATACATTGTATGTGATTATTGACATAAAGTTATAAATATAATATTTCATTTGCACAATATGCCATTATTATATTGTTTTCAGCAGAGTCAATCGTTTTCAATGTGTGTAATAAGAAATTTTGTCGTTTAATTTTGCAATAAATGAAATTTATTAAAAATTCATTTAAAGTAAATAATTGATAAAACATCGATAGAATGAGAAATTGAAATTCAACAGTAATTTTGTTAAAATTAAGTAACCTCGTTACTTGCCATTAACGAGAAAAACGACATTTTCATCTTACTTTCAATGCATGATAATCGTTAGAAAGAATGTCTGAAATGTCTGAAACTAAATGTCTTTAACATAATTGATACACAAATCGGCATGATAAATTTTTAAAATCAATACTATTCTATGAAAAAATAACGAAACACTTTTCACGTACTAAGTGCGAGCAGCGAACAATAGGGCAGTTAAGTACTACCATCTCCCCTCAAGATAATGTCTTTCGGAGTCTTTCTTCTGTTTCTTCTGGTTATTACCTTCTTACCTTCTTTTGCAAAAAGTAGCGAAGCAAGTGAGATCAAGAACTGTGAGTAAATCAGAAACAGTTGTATATTTTGTTTTACCATTGACAAAAAAAAAAAAAAAAAAAAAATAATAATAATAATAATAATAATAATAATAATAATAAAACAATATGATAGGAGTTTTATTTGCTATTAAATGATAAAAACTGGTTCCGTTAATATTGAAAAGGTTCATTCTTCGTGTAATATAATTAATGAGGACATGTAATTAAGTCAAATTTATTAAAATATATTAAAATTAAATTGTATATTTAGAAAATCGTAAGAATTTCTCAATTACATAAGATTTATATTTAAATGATATATCATTTTACCTATTTTCGCATTTTACACGACTTGATAATATTACATCAAAATTTTGTTAAATTTGATTTAAATAGCCGAAAATAATTCCGCGGTTATACGTGCTAATGAATTGTACATTAATTATATTTACACAATAGATAGTAATTTGAAAAAGATTAACAATGAAAATGTATGTATTATAAATAATTACTTGAATTATGTGCATTGAAATTGGAATCCAAAATTGATGAATCATTGAAATAATTGATCGTTGCAATTGTTAAAATTAAGTAGCAATGTATAATATATTTGTTTCAAAATGCATTTGTTTAAAAATGCATTAATTAAAAAAAAAAAAAAAAAAAATTAAATTTAAAAAGAAATAATAAGAAAATAATTTCTCAACATTTTATTCTTTACAATTTATATACAATTTACAATATATATATATATATATATATATATAAATTTCTATAGGGAATATAATAAAATGAAAATAAAATTTTACACGTATTCTTTATTGTACGAGTTATAAATTAATTTTTTATTTCTTTTCAAAAACTCTCCATCATAAAATAATCAAAAGTAATAGATTATTATTTTGGCAAACTTAAGCAAAAATTTATTATCATAGGTAAACATATTCTATAATAGTTTAATTAACAGTTTCACTACGGCGATACGATTAAATTTCACAATGTCATTGGCTTCCAAATCCTTCATTCTAGATCGATCAATATATAAATAATTTGAATTTATATTATATTTATTTAATAAATCGATTATTCTCGAATGTATTATGTCATAAGTATATTATTAAAATAACATGCAATTGAATATCATTTTTACACTCCAGTGTCCTTCATCTTATCCTACCAGTCATTTTTTTACATTATTTTCAAGATTACATATATTTATTATATCTAAAATTAAAAAAAAAAATCCATTTCGTAGGATAATTATAAGTAAACAAATATTTTACGCTTATTAAGTATTGCTAGAAAATGTTACAAATTATTTTAAATGAATGATTATTAAAGTTATTGGCGATCAATGTGTGATTAGACATTAGTTTGGATAATTTGAACAAGAAGAAAATTCCCTTTTTTTTTTTTTTTTTTTTTTTTTTTTATAAAATGCAATAAACTAATATTCCACGCACAGTGTAATTTCTCCAATAAATACTCTCATCCACGTTAATAAGACAAGGCATTATGAACAATAATGTTCAAATGTTTTCTCATTCATTCTGATTAGATAAATTAACAGTAGGTTAGGGTGTCAAATGCGAATATTTTATTTAATTTTTATGACAAAATGGTGGAACAGTGCACCGAGCAAACAGTGTTAATCAGTCGCACATTTCATCTGCATCTTCGATGACAATGGTACAGGACACCGCTGTGTACGTAATGTAAAATCTACCGCAACCTGCAGTCTCATTCGCAAATGAAGAGGACACGTAATAAGAAACAGAGGCGAGTCGCACGTATACGCGGAATGTCCAGGCGAATTGCATTTGCCCTACCCATACACGCTCGTCTCATCTGCACGTGCACACGTGCTCCCCTAACCCTGCGTTATCCACCTATACACACTCTGTATGGGAGGACAGGTGCAGGCCATTTATTTCTCATTTGCATAAGGCGGGGAATGGCGGATAGATTGTGGAGAGACGGAAAGGGCGCGCGTGGGAGGGTGTGTGGCTGTGCATGTGGGTACGCGAGGTCGTACACGAGCACAATGTGCCGGTGAGGTGGGCCTCCGGGCACCATGTCCGGGATCCTTTGTCGAGGCAGCTCCACTGAGTTATTAACTTTGTACGCCAAACGAACGCGAAACATGATTTCGTCTCGGCGTGGGAAAAGTGTCGAGCTGACCGTTGATTCCTTGTTTGCGGTTAAGGAGCCGAGGGTGACGAGTCACGCGCGAGTCTGCGAATCTACATTGTCGTATGAAGTTTGCGGGACTTAAGATTTTGAGGCCATGTACTTACGTTGTCGTATGTCGTTCCGCAATTGATTATATCGTAAGCCACTCTCGGCTGGCTTAATTAACACGGATAATTAGTCAGCTTCTTGTGCTGTTCTATTGTCATTTTGCTATAGATCATTATAGTCTTGTGTTTTCGATATACATTACGTGACACAATTTTTTAACAAAATCTACCAAATAAATTGTAAAGTTAATGCAGACGATTGCTAAAGAGTGTTGTTGGTAAGCAATGTATTTGGCTAATTGGTGAGTTTCTGAAATCATGCCGTGTTAATTAGAATCCCTTATATTCAACTGTCATTGTTGAGAAATTTAATTAATGCCAAACAAATTTCCAAAAAAAAAAAAAAAAAAAACAGAAAAAAAAACCATAAAAACAATATTTCAAGGAGTATGCGAAAAAAGATGATCGACCGGCTTTGGCATAGCGTATACTCACTTAGTTTAACATATCTTGGAAAATATTACCAATCCTTCGGGTCTCTCACGAATTGCGCACATCTACCTCGAACCCTTAAAATTCTTCATTCTTTAAATTTGAAGGCGTTTCAATTTACTTAAGCTGTAAGAGCGAGAGGCGAATAAAATTAATTAAGAAGCTCCCCATTCGGAAGATCCATAGAGCGAAAAAAGCTCCCATCGACCTCGCATGATACGTAAACTCCCGTAAATGTTTCAACAACGTACATTCACACATTAAATGCAATTTAGCTCGATAAATTAATGTGGAAATGACCAAGGCTCAAGATAATTAAATCGCACCGCGAGAATTGACCATACTCGCGGCAATCAACGTGCGAGAGGATAGAGTTGAGAGTGAGTCACTGTTGAGTGAGTGTTATGAAAATCAAAAATGGAAATAGAATTTCAAGGGTTGGTCGGACGGGCTGGTTGCGGCGTTTGCATGACAAGAGGAGCGAGTGTGGAGGGGAGAGAAGAGAGTGGCAGATGGGGGCGATGGAGGAGAGGGTTCGGGGAATCTCGGGCACGATTGAGAAGCGACGGAGTTGGCCGAGGGAAAGCCGAAAGGAGGACATACCGCAACGAGCTCGGCCGCGGTCGGACCTCGTGAAATTTCCCCCGGCGTTATGCCGCTCTCACTTTACTACTATGTGGCTCTCTTCTGCGTTAGCGAATTAATGTCGTTAATCGGATTTAATCTATTTTAATGTTGTTACGCAAGAGTTTCTCCAGCGCGGATGTACGCATACTTTTTGGCGCTCGTGTCCCGAGATATAATTCGGTTTGGACGATAGATTCTTAACTTTTTGGAGAATGTTCAATGTCTTTTCTAGCGCTTCGTAAGTGGCTGAATATTCATGTTGCAAGCACTCGTGTTAGTATTCTCTAAGTGGAATTAAAAATCATGACATACGATGCCGAAGCTTTCGTTATTGGTTATAATTTTTTACTACACCTAATTGAATGACGATTAAAGAATGAAAAAAAAAACAATGTTTATCTTTTTATTTACAATAATGTTACAAGCGTTTCGTCGATTAATATTTGGCAAATTATTGTAACTGAATGGTGAAATAAATTCATGCGTTAGGAATAAATATGTGATTTAAGAAAACGAGTATATTAATAAAATATTGATATATTATTTCATAGCATAAGGATTGGATTTACATTTGTTATTATTATTGAATATAAAAGAAAAAAGCGACCAAATTTCATGAGACGTTGCGTAGTTTATATTGGTAATAATTTATTTACTAGATGTGAAAACTCTTTCATATAAAGTATTATGAATTAAAATTCATAAATAATAATAAAATCTATATATCAGTATAAAAAATATTTACACGTGAAGTTAGATGGAATCGTTGAAGATAGAAAATCTTAAAACTGCACTTGTCAGCTACAAATTATATTTCTATGAAGTTTTTATTTTTAATTGTTGTTTATAATAACCAAATTTCTCTTTCTTCAAAATACATTCTTCAATGGATAATTTGAAAGTTTTATGATACAGTATTTTCTTTTTTCCAAATGATGAAAATTTACCTTTAAGCCGTGCTAAGTTTAATGGATATTTTAAAATTGTAATCGTTTAAAAGGAATTTAAGTTAGTCGACTGCTAGTTAAGAAATTGCGGTCACTTTTTAAAAAAAAAAAAAAAAAAAAAAAACCTAGTTCTACGACTCTGGCACAAGTTTAACTAGTGGATTACTCCTTCCATGATCTATATTAATACAACATTACTTCGCACTGGTAACATATTGATTTATCATATTCAATTTTGGTCGATATAAGTATATAACCGTGCGCGCTTACATAAGATTATATTAATCTTTTAATGTCATTAATAAGAGACCACGAGGAATTCTATATTATTTCTACATTACATTATGAATAAGTTAGTTTATTTATATTCGATATCACAACGATCCTAATTTCACTTTTCGTAATTCGTAATGCATGATCAGTAATCGTAAGCCACGATCCTGCCTTGTCTATTCCTTGTCCCATCAGTCAATTTATTTCATTATCCCTTGTGTTTTTAACCTCCTTTCCCCTCCCCCTCCCTTATCTCCCATAAAATCCCCCTTCCTCACCGACAACACTCCGCCATGATTCTCGGCCATCTCCTCAAGACCTCTCGTTTTTCTCTTTTCCGCTAGAGAATTTTCGCGAACGGTCGAACGGAGCGCGTGTAGTTGCCACAGTCGAGCGAACAGCTAATGCTGGCGCTGCTACTGCACCCTCGTTAATTGTTTTGTTCGAAATTCGAAAACCATTCGGAAAGTTCCCGCTCGTGGTCTGCACGTCGTTCCGGAGCCAAACCCAGTCCCCGTGATGACCACTTTTACTTTATTCCGTGAGTCTAAGAGATTCATCTCATCAGCGAATTTCTCGTTTCAATCTTTATCTCGAACGAAGCGCACGAATTTTCCTTTATCTTACTCAATTGGACTGCAGAGAAAGTTTAAGTTTGCCTTGTAATTGTTTTTCTTTTTAGAAATGAAATTTCTTGTTAGATGACGATTCTCGGCTCAGGGCGATCTCAGCCGAAGCTTCTCGTAACCTCTTCTTCGTATTTATGCATTTTATCGGCGTTTACTTACACTAGAGCAATACACATTTATTAATTAATCTGGCATTAAACTTTGATAATGATGATCGAGTAGGAAAAAAGAAATTCTTAAAGCATAAATTCAGGTAGTAAATATGATTGAAATAGCCAAATAAGTACTTGTTTACGCATATTTCTATATTATACGGTTACATTTCTTATCATTGTTTTATAATTATTTTTCTTTAGATTATCATTGCAGTTATTAAGTTATGCTAAAATCATATTATATTGCAAATGTAATATAAGTGAATGAACTTGTGCATATATAATTCAACTATAAATTGAAATTTCGGCAGAGAGTTTGAAAATTCGAATTTAGAAACATCGGCTTATATTCCATTGAACTGACATGATTGTCACTTATAAGACTTCAGAAGTGCTTATATAAATATTAAATAACATTAATTCTGTAATTTTGCCATTAACATCTTTTCAACGTTTCAAAATTTAACTTTATATAGAAATTTGAAATTTATACAGTCAATAATGTAATTAGCATATTTAATGAAAAGTCACTTAAGAAATATAATGAGAATTTAATTCGCGTAAATCAAATTTTACCAGTAAAGTGCACGATTTGCATAATAAATGACCGATTATTTTCTTTTACCATCCCACATTTGGATATCGATAGTTTCAGAAGTTATAATACGTATCAGTGAGGAATGATTACAAACACGTACGACTTATACGTATGAGTATCCAAGTAAATTACAATGGTGGAGCACCGTTATATTGTTTTCGCTCACATGTACCGTCAAATAATTGAACTAGAAAGAAAAAAAATCTTCTAAAAAAAAAAAAAAAAAAAAAAAAAAATAAAAAAAAAAA
>NW_011948430.1:5213079-5230579 GCF_000503995.2 Ceratosolen solmsi marchali
AAAAAAAAAAAATTTTCAAAAAAAAAAAAAAAAAAAAAAAACAGATTGAAATATAAATATATTGCGGAAACCTATTGTTCGATAATGGATAATATTATTGAAAATAGTGAATATTTGGTTTAAAATAAAGGACGAAGTAAGCGGTGGTAAGGGATAAAAATGAAATTGAAAAGCATTATTTGCGATCATAATGGAAAAATGAAAATCTATTTTAATGAATGAATAATGGTTAAATATTGAAATGGAATGTCGCGAATAAATATTTGACAGCAATAAATAAATATAGTAATACGTATATGTGAAATTATATATTAAGTTAATTCTCATTCATACAAGACAATGCATTGTCTTGTTTATAATAATTAATACATTTGTATTGTATTTGTACATATCAAAAGGAAATTTGGATTGATCAAGTATCCATTGTATATAGGTCAGTAATGCTATTCGAATAAGTACTTTGAACACATAGAGGAACTAAAAATAAATGAACAAAGAACACTCATGCGCATTTGTGTGCGCGTGTGAGATAGACGAAAAGAGAGAAACAAGAGCGAGTCGGCATACTATCTTTGAGCTGAATTTTATCGAAGCGTCGGTAGGAGTGGAGGGTGGGTTAAGAGGACGGGAAGCAGACTCTCGTGAACTAAGCATCAGAACCGCGCGGATACTAATATTAGTTGTTGGAACTCACCGTTTACATCGTGTAAGCTAAGTGCATGAGAAGGTCCTCCCCGGTCCCGACCTCGACCCACCGCGTCTCGCATCCCGCGCCAATCACCTTCGCTCCCCATCTCTGTCGCTTTAGTTGATGAAGGGACATATAGTCGTATATCTCCCGGCACATTCGAGCGTGGAATTTAATTTTCAGTGAAATTTTGCCACAGAGAGCGAGCACCGTCCCTATACCGATGTGCCTCCCTATTATGTTTTGCGAACGGATCGCGCGCAGCTGCTCCTTCCGCCTCCTGTCACCTCGACAACCTTCCGCACCAGACATACACCGAGTGAAAGGGTAGTAGTGCCGTGATATAAGACTCCTTCGTATAATTAAGGGTTTACATTCCTAATACACATGTAATGAATACTAGGTTATTCATTGTCTAGACTGAAATGGAAAGTAAAAATGGTATTTTTGACTTTATAAATATCGATGGGATTAACGTGGTTGTGTTGCGTATTGCGATAATTGCATACAATTTCGTTGCACAACAATTACAACGCAACATGCAAGAAGATTTTCATAAAAATTGATCTATTATCGTGTAATAATAATAGTTCGATAGAACGATTGACGTCGTGTCAAAGGAGTCTGATTAAACCAGGAGTAAATGAGTGAAGAAGCAGAAGCAGAAGCACCTACTAGATGCTTTAAATGCAGTAATCCTAGGTTTGGTTAAATAGTTTTCCATTAATTAGCAACTCAGAGTTATAGTGCAGCTAATTTAGGACATTATTAATTCTCGGTGTATGGAAAAATGTTTGTGGAATGTTTAAATAAATTATCACTACTAATTGCCTACTTCTAGTGGCTTATTTCGTCCAGCTAACTCGTAACTAATCGTGAATAAACAACCTTTTCGATATTAATATATATATATATATATATATATATATATATATATATATATATATATATATATCGAAATATGTTAATAATTGAAATAAATAAAATATGACACATTATATTTAAATGTATTGTATATCAGGTTTTGTGTTGAATTATTCCATAAGTATATTTTATATCTATAAGTTTATATTGTCTATCTGACTTTGGTATAAAATCTATTTAACTATAGAAACAAGTAAAAGTTATAATAATCTAATCAATTTATATTTGAAAATCGTTTTATAAAAAGAAAAAATCTTTGTTCCTTTTAACGAGTAAAATCATCGTGTTTTCACAATATACACAATACTCCTATGAATCAATATCTTTGCTTTTCTACCAATGGTATGGTTAAAAACATAATTATTATGGATATTATGATTATTATTGTTGTCATTATTCAATATCACGACGGTATTCTTCATCAGACTTATCAGAGTCTTTCATATTGTATTTTAATACTATTAAGTTGTGCAGAAACAATTTCAATAAAATTCATCGTAGCTTGAGCTTTTTTATGACCTCGGCCGCCAATCCTTCAACGAATGAATTTTTGAGGTGGGAAAAGCGCAATGTTTAACAATTCGATTATTGTGCATTTGATTTTGAGAGCTTCGAGAATTTCAAATAATAAGACATAAATCCAGCTATCGGGGGCCAAACTTAAATATGAACACATACGCGTAATTATCAGCTTTATTCGCAGATTGGGAAATGTGAACGGTAAATTTTCCATGTACTACTGCTCTACATTACTTTAATATTTTTCCTTTATACGTAATTATGAAGCATGTGAGCTTTCATTTGGTAAAACACTATACTTGGCTGATAAAAATACTTTTTTATGCAGATTTATTTCAGGACCAGAGACCATTAGGCATTCTTTATAATGGGTAATATGATTCCTTATTTAATTCTGTCTATTATACATATAAATAAACTTTTAAATACTTCAATACTCAAACATGTATTTATTTATTTATTTATTTATTTATTTATTTATTTATTATTTTATTTATTTATTTATTTATTTATTTATTTATTTATTTATTTATTTATTTATTTATTTATTTATTTATTTATTTATTTATTTATTTATTTATTTATTTATTTATTTATTTATTTATTTATTTATTTATTTATTTATTTATTTATTTATTTATTTATTTATTTATTTATTTATTTATTTATTTATTTATTTATTTATTTATTTATTTATTTATTTATTTATTTATTTATTTATTTATTTATTTATTTATTTATTTATTTATTTATTTATTTATTTATTTATTTATTTATTTATTTATTTATTTATTTATTTATTTATTTATTTATTTATTTATTTATTTATTTATTTATTTATTTATTTATTTATTTATTTATTTATTTATTTATTTATTTATTTATTTATTTATTTATTTATTTATTTATTTATTTATTTATTTATTTATTTATTTATTTATTTATTTATTTATTTATTATTATTATTATTATTATTATTATTATTATTTTAAATATATATGTAATATTATATAAATAGAATGTCATATTCACACTATCGCTACACTTTTCAAACTACTTATTAAATGAATGTAAATTTTAATTTGCCAACAATTATTATTATTAAGTTTATTAATTAACGTGAAATTTTTAAATCCCAAGTGATTTATCTCTCTATCTTTCCTTCGAATTACAATAAATTAATTATTCGAAATTTTTTAGTAATTAATAATAGTGGTATTGAAACATAATTTCATAGCCATCGAATTACTCAATTTAATATAAATTGGAATATTAAGGGTTTAAATTAATTTGTTGTAAACTAATATGGCAATATGAATTAAACATCAAGTTTAATTTTTCTAATTAAAGTAATTTCAATAAAAAGGGAATATAAATTGAGTTATTAAGGAAAGTTTAATTATTTTGTAAACGAATTTCAGTGCAGAAAACATAGAATTATCGTGAATTTTATTATTATTACACTCTAGGAAACGTAATGTTTTTAAGATAATATTTATGCTTCTTATCTAAGAATTTCAACTTTATATTCCTACAGTCACATAATGTTTTATAGTCGTCTGTTTCAATACATTACTCTCTTGTACAATAAAATAGAATTTATTATTATCAATGGTATTCGTAAGTAGTTGTTGTAGGATTAAGAAACAACTAATTAAGTCCAATGCTTCGCATTACCGTTTCTCAAAATCTAAATGACATTCGCCGACATATTGAATAAGTGGGTTAAAAGATAAAAAAAAAAAAAAAAAAAAAAAAAAATTACTTAATAGAAGTTCCATTTCCATTACCCATCAAAAGCCATTGCTCGTCCTTCTCTTGGCCCATTGAAGACGCGAACGAACAACTATTATAGAAATCAATACAAAAAATCGCATGTCCTTTCACATTGATACATCGTTACACGAGAGCACGTGGGTATACGCGAATTCACGTCGTGCGCGATGGTCTCAAAGGGACATATCTCCCTTTTCTCTCGTGATTTACAATCTCATCCACTTTCCGTAAGCCTGAGTGAACGGCGGGAGTGCAAAGCAAAGCCTCGACTGGACCCGCAAAAAAGAAAGCTACCGCTAGGGAACTGGGATTGCGATTGCCAGGTCCCGATAAATGTTGATAATTCAAAGCGAAAATCGCTGTTCCTCCCGCATCTTGACTGGTCCGCGTACTTTTGCACACCTTGGCAGCTCTGGATGCGTGTACTTTGACATTCACCGCAGGACTACCAGGCTTAAAGCGACATCACATAAGGCTTTTCGACGCAAGAGCGAGAGAATATTCTCTCTCAGATTTGTTCGTGTTCGCGATGACTTGGGAGGTCAGGTGTTCGACTAGAGGTGCCAATAATATAAAATTGTGTTTAAAGTGGATCATTAGCTTTTGTGAATTGAATAAATATTGCGTGATAAGCGATATTACGTCGTTCGACAATCTATTTCTCATTTTACAAATTTATGGCTTATTACCTATAATGTACTTTAAACAATTGAAATGCCGCATTAAGCCAACATATTTTTCCTTAGATTTTTTCATAATTTTCACAAATATGTCGTAAAATAGCAAGCTTTATTTTGTAGGGTCATTTTGCTAAAAAGATTTTTTATGATCTCGAATATTAAGTTGAATACATAAAATTCCTTTTAAAAGTTTAGAATAAGTCATGTCAATAGTACAGTTTGTAAAATAATTTATTTATTCTGGAAATAATAGGCGTAGGAAAAATGTTATTTCCCAACACACACATGCAAATATATATACATATTTGAATTTTAACTCGAATGATTATGCAATTCATATCACTTACAAGATAATAATTGTTATTAGCTAAAGTTTTGTGAAAATATATTGCAGAAATCTTTGAGGTTTCTTGTTTCGTAGTGATGTATCATCGGTTAATGTTAATTAAAAAATGAAGATATCTGCATTTACTTTTAAAACTTCTAATAATCCTAAACTAATAAACTTTTGAAATTATTGTGCTTTAGCAACATTTACATAATCCAATTTAGTCGTATAGAATCTAATTGTTCAAACAATGAGATTAACGAAATATTTGCGTAGTTTGGTTACTTTGGTCCCTTACTTGTCGCACATTACTTACGTAAATTCTAAATTTATGCGTGTATATATTCATCTACGCGTCAATGATTGTTCAAGTAATAAAAATGATTAAATTTATCATTAATTTTTTATATATATTAGAATGTATAAAGTATTTGTACTTTCTTTCTTCGAAATATTTAATATATGAAAATAAGATGAGAAATTAACCATACAAACAGATACACCACTTTTTATTCTTATTATATAACTTATTATATAAGACGATATTGCAAATTATATTTTTATAAAGATATAAATTATTAATTTTAAGTAACACTATTAAATCTTATATATATATATATATAGATTTGCAACTTGAACTTTTTAAATAATACATACCAGAATAAAAGACATAGAAGAATGGAGACATACAGAGAGAATGTATAAATAAGTGAAAGTTTTAAATAAAATGATAGAATATTTGCGATATTCATATCCCTAGGATATGTGTATTTTCTGTTTTCCAGTTCTCTCAACTCTCGTTGCGTCTCTCTTTCCTAGATTTATACAGAAACAGTTGAACGCATGTTGTATTGATCGCCATCCAAAGAATATTTCGCTTAGCTCATTCGTTCGGTTATTCATCGATGCTCTGTTTCTCATGTACCTTCATCATTCCAGTCTCTACGCATTCCTATCCGTCAATTTATGTTCTTCAAATGCACACATAATATACACCCGTAACTACGTACTTTCTTTCTTCTTCCTAACATATTCCTCACTATTTTTATAAGCGTGCAATCTCTTACCTTCCCTCATGTTTATGCCATCCTCGCTTTATCATGACTACTGACTCATTCATTTATCTATCATCGATTTTTCCCAAATCTTCTGTGCACTCGCAATAATCGATAGATCTTGACTAACCTTGCGTATAATGACGCAAAAGAAAGCAAAATGGGAGTGGATAGGGGAAAGTGCTCGGCAAAACTGCTCAGACTTTTACATATAGGACTCGTTTCGTCCTGTCGGTACGTATTTTTTGAGGTATTGCTGAATTATACTGTACATTACGTAGCGCGCGATTCTAACACTCACCTTTTCTCTTTTTCTCGTCCGATATAGCAAGACGAAGGTGAGGCTGATTTAAATATGAGGATACGAGGAAATTTAGTTCTACGACGAGAATAATAGTGTTTATGTCATAATGTTTATGCAAACTTAAGGATATATACGAACTGCGCACTTAACGTTTTTGTCAAATTCAATATGTTTCAAAAATTTAAAAAGTATATATGCATCTATATATATATATATATATATATATATATAATTTAAATATTCGTTTGAATAATATTCGGTGATTTAAAAAACGATTTCTGAAAATTAAATTGTTTATTTCATAACTTCTAACCAATACATGTCAGTGTTTTCAATGATTAAATTAATTCTTTGATGATATATTATTAAGATTTTCTTTCTAAAAAGTCCATTAACTCTCTTTAACTTTAAAATTAATTTTATAGACACTTTAAGTCATACCGATCATTATCGTCTATACTATTTATTTACGTTATGTAATTCGATACAAATTCACAAATAAACGCTTTAACAAATAAAGTAAATAAATGTATATTGCAACATTTTACACTTACTCCGTTACTCATACTTCACGCTTTCCTTTCTGCGATAATCCTTTAACGCTTTTCCTTTCTGCGCGAAACTTTCTATAGTAACGAAAGCTACTATTTTTTCCATCTTCTTTGAAAGACAAAGTAAAAGAAGGAGTTGAAAAGGAAGAGCAAAAGTCGACAGAAGTAGCGAAAGAAAAGAGATTTCGATCGGAAGTTAGAAAATTCTTGGAATCCTATGCTCGAAATACGGCATAGTCGCTATTCGACAAGATCCTCCTTTTTTAGCTTTCGAGCGCGACGAAAGAAAGGAAGTTTATCTTTAAAAGCCGCGTGCGCAGAAAATCAAACATCCGGAGCTAATAAAAGGGAAGGGACAGTAGAAAATAATAGTCTAGGATAAATCATGACACGCGAAAGGGCGAAAAGTCTTCGAAGGCCGTAACCGCGAGTCCTAAGCAACGCGATTCGCTTAAATGGAATAGTAAATAGAGCTCGAAGGCAAAATAATGAGAGAATTGAGTGCTTATCTTTAGTAGTTTTAAGGTTGTGACTGCAAAAGTAGTAATGATCAGCTAGTTTTCGGAACTAGAATTACTAGATCTAATAAATAATATTTTAATCGATCCTTTATATATATATACTCGATTAATATTCCGTTTTAGATTTATTAAATGTATTTAGATAAATATTGATTTTTATTTGTAATGTATTTATAAAGACTTGAAAGAAAGCCAATGTTACAGAATTTAACTTTCATTTTATAGTTTTGAGTTCATATCATCGAATTAAAATAAAACAGATTTCTTTAATGTTTAAACAGTATAATTTGCTTACATTCGCTCAACATTTTAGCTAATAAAAATTATTCAAGACTCTTATTAATTTGAGATCATTTATTTTAAAACTCCAAATAATATGATGATTTATACGATCTAAAAGTTAGTTAATTTTATTAAAAAGAATTAAACATTATAATGCTCATAATGAATGAATGTTACTTTTCAATATAACATTTCTTTATTGTTACATAGTTATAAATTATGAAGTATAATACTTTTTTTAATGATATTGAGAATTCAGAAATACATTTCCATATTTAATATAAAAATTATACAACTGAATTACTATTTCTCGTATTTGTACTAATTTTTTTTACGTTTTAGATGGTACTTATACTTTCGATAAATTCATTCCCTATCCAATTCACAGACTAACTTTAATCGATTTTCTATGACTTCTAATAATAAGTCTTTCTTATTTATGTTTCAGTTGCAAAATATAACGTAAAGTATATTACTTTTAAGAAAATAAAAATTATTAGAGGAATAAAATGAATAGAATTACAATTATTTATGAAATAACGTAGTTTTATTTTATTATAAGGGAAGAATTTTTCTCTATTTATATACAATTAATTAAGCAATTATAATACAAATTTTATTTATAATTTTATCAAATATATAATTTGTTTGACTAGTATAATCGAATATAACACTTGTAATATTCTAAATATTAAAACTCTAAATATTGCAAATTTGTGGTGAGCTGGCGATTCGCTATTTCATTTGGCAATTATATTGTATAAATCAAATATTATCTAATCATAACTTTTACATAAGAAAAAATAAATATTTCATGCATATATTTCGTTTAGCGAGTATAGTCTCGTTATTTTCAATTAACGTAAAAAGATGAACTAAAATGTGTGTAAAATTTTTGCTAAATAAATTTGTAAAACTATCGTTACGAAGGAATGAATATATCTATAAGAAACTTTAACAAATAATTTTTATCCTCTGTTTTATCCTTTGAAATTGATTTTATGAACTTTAATGAATTATTACGTTAATAAAAATTTAATTAACCTTCATCATTCATTCTTCTTATATGAAATTACCGAATTCAATGTAATAATGTGGCTTACATTACTTAGTTATATGACAAAGTTATTTTTCACTTTCATTCGTTCTCATTCAATTATTTCCGAATGAAAAAAGTTTCTTTATAAAATTAATGCAAATGTATTTATAGAGTAATTGAATAATACATAAGTATTTCAAAAAAGAATTTTAAGAAAATTTTCAAATAATCTTCTTAATCATATAAAATCATAATAAAATTGCGCGAATGTATAATATTTACGACGATAAAAGTATTTTAAAGTTAAATAAATCGTAAGAACTTCAAATATCAAAAAAATGAAAATTTAAAAATTCGATAGTTTCATTAATCTAACATAATTATAAATATGCCCAGTCTTATATATATATATATATATATATATATATATATATATTGAAGTATTAAGCAAAGAATTAAAAGTATCTAAAGTTGATAATATAATTTAAATCAAATTTTGAATGAAAGTTTAAATTATGCTTGAAAATTAAGTCGAGTACGCGGTGCGAATGATGATAGATCGCGATGGCCAGGAACAAGAACTGCATGGTTTCGATAGGACGAAGCTCAATTAATGCTTTTGTCCATACCCTCATCTAGCTCGACTCCATACTAGAGAGTAAAAAAAGCTTCGGTTGATCTCGAGCTTTTGCCAATAGAGCATGTAAAATGGTTTTGGTTTGATTTGCCAACGCCAAGAATTCCACGAGCGAGGATAAGAAATCGCCGGCGGCCGTCTCTCGCCGATATTCCTCCTCCTACTACGCCGGGCAGATCACACAGAATCAATTCGGAGCGAGTACGAGATACAGATATAGTCGGCCTTACATCTCGAAGATTTTGAAATATCGCTGGGGAAGGGGAGTGGAGGTTTTGTGCGCGTGCCCCGACACACTCGGCTGGCGTCTGTAACGCTTAAAGTCCTGTGTGCTTACGGACTAAGCGGAGCGAAGGAGCTCGTTTAGCTACTCGTCTGCTTTGAGAGTCAATGCAGGTCTCAGCTTTTACCAAGAGATTTGGGTAATGATCTCCAGAGAGAGAGAGAGAGAGAGAGAGAGAGAGAGGCCGAGAGATTTTCCAATGGCCAGATGTTATATGCTACTTTGTGAGTTGCAAGGCTGCTTAATATATGGGGAATATGCTTAATAGATTTATTATGCATTAATGCAATTTATGTATTCTTTAGTTTGATGCTTTGATAATTTGGATGACTGAATTATGTAGAATGTTTGAGCGGGTATTTTAAGTCAACTTTTCAAATGATTGTAAATAAACAAGTAGATGTTAAACGTTCTTCTCCGATATAACAAATATCGGCAAATGTCATTTTATCGGCAGGTCATCTATCGAAAGGCTTTAAGCTTTTCTACATTTTGCATGCATTTTGGCAGTAAGAAACCATTAATGAGACTCACTCTTTAATGAGAATTAGATGTATGTGTATATATTAGTATTATGTATATATTAATGTATTAGTATACCTTTAAAAAAATACACGTACTCCACGTATCGATTACAAACGAAAACTTTCATTCAATGGGGTATACAATTTACCGACCAATGCTTGTCGCATATCGTTACGCTCATGTACGACTACGTAATGTGTGTGAACTCGGAGAAAAAAAAAAAAGAGTGCAACGAGCAAGCATTTACATACCAATATAAAGAGTGCGATAGCCATGTGCATTGGGGAACGAATATATCAAAATGAGATTTTAAAAGACGTAAGAGTCGGACAAAGCCTTCGGGCAATGTATTTCCCATGTCGATGTATAATGTTTTGAAACTCTTAATGTTATTAGAGAGAAAATGTTATGCGGTAATGTTTTTATATAGACTGTAATTATGTTACTAATTTTTTTAATATATGTATATATATATATATATATATATATACTATTAAAACGATAAATTAGTTTTTGTTGCTCGTACATTTCAATCATTCAGGCTCTGTTTCACTCATTTAATTTCTTAAATAAATTAAATTTAATCTAGTTAATCATATCGAGGACTATATAGTTGTCACGATCATCGATCAAATTCTTAATTCATATTATAATTCGAGCAATGATAATGCTCACCGATACGGCATTATTATATACTTAGACGCTTTTATAGGAGACACTCAGGATCGATCTAATCGTGATAATAAAAAGTGAAAGTACTTGGAATACTTGAAATATTCACCCGAGCTCAAGCACTTCTGTTAAATGCTACTCTAACTCATTGCAATGCTTTACATGATAGTTTTAAACAATACCTGTAATAACTGTGTAAAGTCAAATATTTTAGCCGTGAAAGATTTAGAAATAGAAAACAACTCGAACACGCGAGCTGCCTTTAATGCTGCGATGGTAAATTTCGCGTCGCTGTCATCGTAAATAGTACGCTCCATGTTTTTAAACGACTTTGGGTGAGAGCGAAGGTCCCGTGTCTCCTCGCGCGTAGACGGTGGTATGGGAAATTTGAGACTGCAGGGAAGAAACGCGGTTGTATACGCGAAGCTCAAGGAACCAACGACTACAGGGCCATGGAAATTTCGCTTTTCTTCCCAAGATCTACGCGCACGTAGATACACAATGGTGTATGAGTGCATGGGTTATCCGTCTAGCCGGTAGTCAAACTTGTTACACGGTGCTCGCGCGAACACTTTCAAAGGATTTCAGTAAGCCAAGGTGAAATATTAATGCGTTACATTTTCCTTCTCTGTCCTTGCTCCCATCCATACATGCCCGCTACCTCCTGGTCCTCCACCGTTCGCACACTTTGGATTTTCCAGAGATTCGCTTGCCGTATGAATGTAGCCGTGGATGGATATTGAGTACAATAAAGAAAATGTTCGACGTTAGAGATATACATATGATATACATAGAGGAGAGAGAGAGAGAGAGAGAGAGAGAGAGAGAGAGAGAGAGAGAGAGAAACAGACAGAGAGTAAGAAGATGGATTTTATCTCCTCAATTTTCACTCAATAAAACCCTAGATTTTCTTCTCTACTGAGTCTCTATGGTGTTGCTGAACTTATCATTATATTACGAGATGATTAAATTCGTAACATTCCATACCCGCAAACCGAATGAATAGTGAAACCGAATTCAACTTTTATCATTTTCGATATAATCGATTTAATTTTTCATAAATTTACAATTTACTGGAGCTTCCATCACATTTTATTAATATCTTTCTTTTTCATGTTTGCTTTAAAAATGCAGATTTATGGAAATGATTTTTTTCTCTACATTTATGAAAAATTAATGATTTTCAAATTATATTACACAATTTACATAAATATTGTAATTTTTTATTATTTGATTTTTTTTATGGAGCATAGTTTAAATATGTCTTTCTTCTTAAAATTTCTCCTACAAAAATATAATTTCATCATAATTATATAATTTGATAGCATTTAAGCTTTGTCTTTACAATCTTTAATACCGAGCATAATTTATATTACATCAATTACTTACGGGTTTATGATATAAAAAGTTATTTGATTAATTAATGATTAAATAATCTAGTATACTTATAGGTAAGTTTTTATATTTCTATAGATATTAAAATTAATGTGACTTTAAATTTAAAACGTTTTATGTATATGAGCTTGACATCTTACGTAATAAATTTTTAAATACTTATTAGTGAAATTTGGATTTTTGACAAATTGAAATTGGCTCATGTTTAAACAATATTATAATAAAAACAATGCATTGGTTAGTTTAAATATATATATATATATATATATATATATATATATATATATATATATATATATGTATGTATTTTTAAAATGTTTTCACAATTATTTCTATAAACTTAAAAATATTTAAATTACATCTTGGATACTTATCGCGTAATGTTAACGATATGAATTGACAAATTACAAGTTTCAAATCAAATATGCAAAATTTTCCTGCTAATTTAAATAAATAATAAAAGATTAGAGATTTAAAAACTTACTTATATCAATGTTCGCTTGTCGTGAATATTTTTTTAATACTTCGCATAAAGAAGAAATTATTGATTCCGTTGAACTAAAGTTTTTAATATTTAAGATAAATAATTTTCTTAATTTATAAGTTACTAGATGTCTAATTATCGAAAGCCTAATAAGAAAAGCTTAATAAACGATCCATTATTACCTTTGTCAGACAATATCCAGTATATATCACCAGCTATTATATCATTTTTATCTATACATCGGAGTTATCCGAAAGTTTCCAAAGTTTACTAGTGCTTCCGTCGGTCTTCCATATACATAATTCATATAGAAAAAATTCTAAGAACATTACAGAAAACATTATAGAATTATTTCATTAAAACGACTAATATACTTAAATATATAAATAAAAGTTTATAATAAATATCCTTTTAGTAAATTAATATAGAGGTGGCGTGAAAATGCCGTACTACCGGGTAAAACACAAAATAAGCATTATAACCTCCTATTCACAGCTACGTATTTATAAAACTGTTAAGAATTATATGAAAAAAAAAATTGATAGAGCATCATAATCGAATAGCCGAAACTACTCCAACAAATGACACGCTGACGAATCCGGTAAAAACTCGTATGAAAAAAAAAAAAAATAAATGAAAGTCGAAGCGCGATGCCGGATGGGGTTGCGGGGTGGGGAGAGGGGAATCGTGGAATGCCACTTCGCATCGAGTTATTTCGGTGTGTACGATGATTGGACTACATGCTGGTGCACGACTGCCTTCATTTATCAAAGCGTCAAGTCGAACAAAAGGAGATAGACGCACGGCATTGCGCTGCTCTGCCGTCGCTAGATAGGACGCCTGCCTCTGCGAATCCTTTTTCATATTTCATCCTTCATTTCGCGTCGCTCTAGTGTCAGAAAAGAAAGCCACTGCTTTTTCTTTCCCGAGTTTTTACGAGGGGAACGTCTTCGATACAAGACAATTGCGGTGTCTAATTCACTGGGAGAACGACGTTACGCAGCGTACTTTATCCGTTGGACAAAATGAGGGAGGAACAACAAACCAGCGGCTTATATGGTATTTGTCGAGAATAAAGGATCTTTGGAGGCTTAGGAATCTTTAATTATAACTACAACAACATGTTCCCTTATTATGGAGTAGTTTGAAGAGCGATTTTTTTTTTTTTTTAATATTCGTTGCTTGTAACAAAAAATGTTTTACCAATACGTTCGATGTTTCAAGTGAAAATTATCAATGAAATATTTATAGATTACGATATTTATTTTCAAATTATTAAAGCCACCAGTATTATATTATTTTATCGTCATGTATTATCTGAAGAATAAAATATACAAAATTTCGACAGTTTCTATGCTGCGTAATGTTTTTTTTTCTTTCTTTTTTTTTTTTTTAATACGATGATTCCGTATATAGACTGTAATTAATTAATTTTTTTTTTCAGTATTCATTTCATTAAGAATGCGGATAAATGAATTAAAATTTTTTACTATAAATAAAAGTTGATCGATAATAAACGAAAAAACCATCACATAGGGCCGACGTGTTGTTCGTGAAAATAATAAACAATAATCTATTTATCCAGCAATAATTGTTTAATCAAATGTACAGGCAATAAGAAACTTTAATAATTCACGTATGTAATAATAATTCCAGCACATGCTCGCAACAATTATTTTAAGCATAAAATCATTTTAAAATTATTTATGATATTCTTCCTTTCCCAAATAAAATGTAATATTAAAATGTATTGTTTTAATTTGACAGACAATAATTGCTCAAAACATAGATAATACAGAATTAATATTTTATTTATAATTTAATGTTTAAATTTCGAATAATAGTAGATAACCAGTAAAATTAAAATCTATAAAATGTATAGAAAATTTTATTTTTCATAATATTCACAGTTCGAGTTAATATTCATTCCAAAAATGGCAAATAAGAATGTTTGCCAATTTTTTGAAGATTCAAAGAGTCGAGGTGAAATAGGATTGACAATACGATATATGTACCTTTGCGAAAATTCTAAACGTAACTCAGCGATTCTTAAAAAATACACTCGATCCAGCGCGCGAACTATCAATATCCATACATTCATAAAAATTTGTCGATATACAATTTCCTGAACTCGTTCATACGCGATGAATGATTTTATTTCACTGCCAATTCGATGTTTCAATAACGTAAATTTTCGCTGAATGTGTGTGTGTGTGTGTGTGTCTGGGAGAGAGAGAGAGAGAGAGAGAGAGAGAGAGAGAGAGTGCGTGTATTAGGAGACTTGCACATCCATGCTCAGCTTTTTAGCTTGGCATCGGTCGATGGCCGATCGAGTAAATGAAAATACGTGACCCATTCGTTTTAAGACAATTTTCAAACTACACTAGCGACCCTGCGCAACACCCATACATTGATACCTCATCTACAAACTACCAATCGCATTATTTATTTATTTATTTTACATTGATTTTCACAGGGTTCATTTTAAACGTCTATTGCCAATGTAATATTTAATTTCAATAATTGTTCAACGAATTTGTAATATATATGTATATATATATATATGTAATCTATAAATCTTATTAATATTTAAAGAAACATCGAATAAGTAAGATTAATCTTGGCTCAGTACTACATCAATCATAGTACCTTATATAAGAATTTTTGGATTTCTACACTGACCAGTCACAGCTGAATAATACATCATTCCACGTACTTTCAATAAATATATCTATGAAACTTTAAAGAGTTAAAAAAAAAAAAAAAAAAAAACATTCATTATGTATTATTAAAACGTGTTTTTCTATTCATCTAAAAATACAATATAAATATATATTTATATTTTTTAAAATATTTATCACAAACTTACGTTAAGAATTACAATGAAAAATTTGATAATAGTTATAAGTTAATTATGGAATAAAAACAAATTAATATTTCGCTTTTCATTTAAATTTCATTATAATTACAAGACTATAATAAATAATACGAATCTTAAGAATTAAAATCTTAAGTAATTAAATGTATTATGAAACGTAATTTTGTTTCAATGGAGTAAAAAGATTAATCCATCACAACTGCCGGTGCTGATAATTGGCTTTAAGCAGTTAAGAAGGTCAATGTGCTCATGACGCATCGGCTATACATTTTATTGGATTATTGTCTTATTTTACATTATATTTCTCAAGTTCATTTAAAAAAATTTCTCGAATTTTGTACTTTAATCAAGGAGTGAGATGCTGGCCTTGACATTTAATTAGTAGCGTATTATCAGGGGCAGAAGAGTAATTGTATTTTCCAAAAGATAAACAAGGAGCAGTCTTATAAAATTAATCATTGGTTAATTTAGATAAGTGTAATTGTTAGTATTAAATTTGTTTTGCTTAATATAAATATTAAACGTTAATAGAAACATGATACTTATTTATTATATTTTTTTTTTAGCTTTTATATTTAAAAATTTTGAAAAATTTAATAGAATATTGTATTAGACTACTAGGTGCATTCAAGTTTTTCTCGAAGATCTTCGTTGATGCCGATTGTCATTATAGGTTATAAGTACATGAAATTAGGATATTTAATATCCTTAAAAGACATTAAAATTCATCGTCTATTTTTATATTTATTGCATAATTTATTTGAAATTATTATTTTATATTTTCAAGTTCTTTAATATAAAAGATTTTTAATTAGAATTTTCTGTCTAGAATCTGTCTAGAAGCAAATCTGAGGGTAAAATTAAATGGAAATTAAAAATTATCGATTGCGAGGAATTAACTTTCAGGACTCAAAGTTGTCTGTTGAATTATATATTTATATAATTTTTAATTCCCGAAGCAACTGTCATACGAACTTTTGCTGAAATGGATTGATTATTCATAATGTTACCAAAGAATTAAAAAACATTACGTTTTACCTGGATACATCGGAGCCAATTGATCCTTATCGACGACACTCGATGATAATTACTTGATTACTATGGCTACGGTTAAAAGCAATAATTAATAATTAATCAAATTGGGCATCAATATTCGTAGGGGCGATAGTTTTAAGTAAATTTTATGTATTGCTTGCCGTGCGGCTTCCTTAACGCCCAAGTAAATCAATAATAAATGTCTACGTTGACTTGACTATGGCTTAAAAGTCTTGACTGCAATTTCCCTTGTAAATTGCTAAAAGAGGAGCGCCTGACTTGGCTACTTCATCAACAAACGAAATTTCCTATTTTGCTTCAAATACTCAACAGCGCGATAAATCAATATGAGCAAGCTTGTGGAAACTTGCAATCTCCATCTGCCAATTGCAATTGGCGCTGCAATTACAATAGCGCCGTGCTGAGAAGAAATAATAATAGCTCGTAACATGTCGGCCTTTGCTTATCGGCGCTCGCGATTCATCTTTCGCAATTGTCTGCGTGGCCCAATATCCTAGACGCTACCCTTACAACCGCCCGCGCGTGCGTGCGTGCGTGTGCGTGTACCTCGTCGAATATAGACGCCCGATGAATATTCAGCGGTCGGCGAACTCGACTGGTGTGGACAAGACGCTTGTACTTGCATGCGCTTGCGCTAGCGCCTGTGCCTGTGCCTGTGCCTGTGCCTGTGCCTGTGCCTGTGCCTGTGCCGTTGGGAATTACTTTTAAAGTCGCGCGAAAATGAGTGGGAAGTTTGTCGCAGATATTGCAGGCTCCTTATACAAGACGTCTATCTTATAACTTTTCGGCTCTCGAGACGCAGATTGCATTATTTATTTAGCCATAGACTCGATGCTGCGCCTCCGTATCGCCGCTTCTTATCCCAGCATATGGACTTTACGGGAATTGCGATGACGCGTGACT